>NC_066585.1:510395081-510520081 GCF_024323335.1 Lathyrus oleraceus
ATTCAAGTGCGGGATAATTTGACGATTGATACATCACCTATGCGAATTGAATATCGAGAAGTAAAGAAGCTCCGTGGTAAGGAGATTGCTTTGGTGAAAGTGATATAGGGCGGAGTCGCCAATGGCAATATTACTTGGGAACTCGAGGATAAGATGAAGGAATCGTATCCGGAGTTGTTCGTTTGAGGTATTTTCGAGACCGAAAATCTTTTAAGTGGGGGAGAGTTGTAACAACCCAATTTTAGTAATTATTTCTTATATTATTATTACTATATTTCATTTTATTTATTTGGAGTGTTAATTAATTAATTGGTTGTTAGGTAGTATAATAATCGATTATATTAATTAATTTGGTGTGTTAATTAATTAATTAGTTGATATGAGGTATAATGAATAATGGAATGAATTAACTTGGTGTGTATATTGTGTTAGTATAATTTAATTGAACTAATTAGAGACATTTAAATATTAAGTCTTATTAGGCCTATTAATTAAATTAGAGGTACCATGCTTTAAGCCCAAATATAATACTATATATAAGAGGTAGGAGAGTGGGAATTAGAATTCATTAGCTCATTGAAGGCAATAGAGAAAGAAAGAGGAAAAGTAAGGAGAAGAGGGGAAGAACAAGAGAATTGAAGAGGTAAGGGGAGAATCCTTATTATTATGGGTTAGTATGATTGGGGCAATGGATAGATGCATGTTTAGGTTAAAATCCCTAATTTTGTACGGTTGTTTGAAATTGTTAGGTTTTGATGAGTATTCGATTTGTGATGATTTGGTTGTGTTAAAACTGCAAATTAATGTTATATACTTAGAGTATTGTATGAGTTATAATTTTCTGAACGTGTGGCTTTTTACGGAATCAAAATCGGAGGTCCGGAAGTCCTCCAACGATGAAAAATGCAAAAAATTCTGCATTCTGTTTTGTGTTAACCGGTTACCCACCGAGTGTTAACCGGTTACTTGATTAAAAATCTGCATTCTGTTTTATGTTAACTGGTTACCCACCGAGCGTTAACCGGTTACTTGCTTAAAAATCTGCATTCTGTTTTATGTTAATCGGTTATCCACCGAGCGTTAACCGGTTACTTGCTTAAAAATATGCATTCTGTTTTATGTTAACCGGTTACCCACCGAGCGTTAACCAGTTACTTGCTTAAAAATCTGTTGATTCTGTTTTTATGTTAATCGGTTACCCACCGAGCGTTAACCCGTTACTTGCTTGAAAATATGCGCAGGAAATTAATTTTGTTTTATGTTAACCGGTTACCCACCGAGCGTTAACCGGTTACTTGCTGTGAAAAATGAAAAATTGAGATTTTAAAAGTTGTATTCAATTTGGAATGAAATCTAGGTGTGTGTATTTGATACTTAGCATATATATGTGAATAGTGGATTGTGATGAATGTGTATATGTACTATTGGTGGATAATTCATAGAGTTGAATTATGGTTATATGTGGAATGTTTATATAGTAGAGATGATCTTAATTGCATATTATGTGAATGGTGTAATTGTTATGAATGTGTATATGTACCATTGGTGGATAATTCATAGAGTTGAATTATGGTGATATGTGGAATGTTAAGATGGTAGAGATGATCTTAATTGCACATGTGTTGGTATTTGTACATTCATTCATGGCATGGTCGGCTTCATGGTGGAAGCGGTGAAACTGTGGGTTCACATGGTATTAGACGTTGATCCTTGAATGGAAATAGGCGTAGCACACGTTGATCCTTAATTGGAAATAGGCGTGGTAGTGGACGTTGATCCTTAATTGGAAATAGGCGTGGTAGTGGCTTTGATCTTGTCCGGATCGGAAGCGTGGCTTGGATTCTAGATATTGAATTGGAAAGCGGTGAAATGTTGGGTTCACATTGAGGTACCACATGCATAGAGTCACATGTCTTGCATTGAGTCACATTAGAGTCATGTGATAATTGAATGTATGCATTGATGTGATTGTGAGGTGTGTATGAGATATGGTAATTGAATTTGGTGATGTTTGGATACATAACTTGGCAAAATATGTGATTATGTGATAATTGTAATTATGTGTATTTTTGGGAATATAGTATTGGATTTTAATATTGTACTCCTTGAGTTTTGATGGATGTTTGAAACATGTGAAATAAATGTTGATTAATATTATTTACATGGTTATACGAAGTGTGATGAATTCCTTTAATTGTTGATTTAATCATTGTGCCTTATTATACTTCTTCATAATGATTTGAATTCTCACCCTTTTTGTTTGAATGTTACCTTTACATGGGTATCGTGCAGATACTCAGGAGTAGTATCGTTGAAGTAAGTGGACGGTAGCTCGCTTGAGATTAGCCGGAGAGTTTCCGTATTCTAGTTTGGAGACTAGGTAGTGAGTCAATGCTCTGGTCATGTAACACGGGGTAGATTAGTAGTATTGAACTCATATCTTATTTGGATATGCATTATGTTATTACTTGTTTTATTTTATCTTGAGGTGATTATTGAGAGATGATCATGGTATGGGACATGGATCATTTTATGAAATACATGAGTATTCATTATTTTCCGCTGCGAACGCATATGCTTGATTATTCATGATAAGTGAAATGTGTTATTTTAAATGACCAGGTGTATTGTATATTGATGATGAATGATGTTGGTTTTTGAAAGCTTTTAGTTTTTGAAAACGTCGATGTGACGCCCTTTTAGTTATATGCGTGCTTAATTACTCTGATTATATGTTAAGTATTTTGGGGTAGAAAAAGGGGTGTTACACTTGTGATCCAATGACCAAATGCAATGGTCATGCATGATATGATTTGATGTATGCAAATGAATTATGCAAAAGGAAAAAAAAGGAAAGTAAATTTTGGGGTATGACATGTGCCTCTCCTCTTTATTTCACATTTGAATTCCAAATTTCTCTATTTCTTTGGAATTTATCTCTCTTCTTTCTCTCTATATATAATATTTTATTTTCACCTAAGTTGCCTTTATGCCTTGTGAGTGAAATCTACTTGTCAGAAAGAATTTGTATTAGTCTCGTGTCATTGTTATTACTCTTAAGAGTACGATATTCTTGGGAAATTGAGTTTGGTTCGTGAGCTTAACCAGTCTTAAAATCTGTATTTGGTTCTAGAACTTAGCCTAGAAAAGTTTTGTTTGGTTATTTACATTAGCCTGAAAAGTATCTAATAGATTTGTTAGCCTAACTTGGGTAAAAAGCTTTCTTTTTGGTTGGGGGTAGCCATTGTAAAATCTCTAGATCTGCTTGTATAGAAGATTTGTGGCCATAACCTGTAAAAACTCAAGTTTATAGTCAAAATCTCAGGATGATCTCTTGGTGATATGAGTGGGCCAATGTTCGTCCGAACTTGGATAAACCATTGGTGTCATCTCTCTAAACTTTTATCTCTTAATTTATGACATTTAAATTATCGTTTTTATTTTCCAATGTTTATTTTACTCTAACATTAAAGAATACTAACCCAATTCATTTTTAAGTAATAAAACTTTAAATTTAATCAGGAATTTTGAATACCATAACTCACCCCTCTCTTATGATTGAAGTCACTTGTCCAACACAATGTACGTGAACCGAGAATACTAGACCCAAGTTCTGATGAACTAAATCGCCCATTAGACTCAGATCTACTTTCACGACATCACCATTGACTCCACATCCAAGCTTATTTCTAGTTTCTGCAATATCTAAACATGTTTATTTTATCTTCATTACTTAGCTGTCTGAAAAGGTTTCCCAAATTTCAAGAACACACTCTTAGGAATTTACCCCAACCTCTCCAAGATTACCACTAGGATTCACAAGCCTTCTCTCTCTTCATCTCTAAAGTTACAAAGGTTAAAAAGACAAGATTTATAGAGATACATATTTATAACTGCTGAAATCCAATGGACCTATAACAATCCAAACATATAACCTATTAACAAACATATCAACGAACCAAAACCACAAAGCCCAATATGTTGGACAAGTGACTTCAAGCACAAGAGGGAGGTGAATTGTGGTATTTAAAATTCGTTAATAATTTTAAATATTTCTCGACAAAGATCGTATTAGTAATTTTAATTGAGTAATTTGCAGGAGAAGTAAAATACTGAAAGTAAATTGCGAAAAATAAAAGGATAGGGTTAGAAAGATTGCACCAGAGATTTATACAGGTTTGGCCGAACGTTGGCCTAGTTATGTCCCCAAGAGTTCTTCTTGAGAGTTATGACTATAAACTTTTGAGCTTATAAAGGTTATGCCCCCAAACCTTAATATAGTCTGATCTTGAGATTTTTAACAGGCTTATCCCTAACCAATGACAACTTTTACCCCGGGTCAAGCTAATGAACCATTTAGAGATTTATTGCTTATCTCAGTAATCAAAATAAACTTTTTCCATCAAAGCTTAAGAAACCAAATGCAGAGATTTTATGACAGGTTTATCTCAAGAACCAAACTTAATCTCTTAATAGTATCACACCCTTAAGAACATAAACGACGAACACGACCACTTATAAAAATCCATTCCTCACAAGCAAAACTCCACTTATTAGCACTAAGGCAATATGAAGTGAAAGAAAATATTTTTAGAGAGAGGGAGAAAGATAAATTCCAAATAAATATGAAAATGTTGGAAAGTGTTATGATTTGAAGTGGAGGCGTGCCTCCTTTATATAGTAATGGAATATACATAAATGGAAATGATCCATATGTCAAATTAATTATCTAGTCAATTAGCATAAGGCTCTAATCGATTAAACATCACACTTTTAATCGATTACCATGCTCAAATAGGAAGTTTTGGATATATAGTTGTTGAAAGTCATTAATGTGTTATCCATGCCACTTGATTAATCGATTAGCTTGATGCTATAATTGATTAGATGTCTAAAAAATGTTTTCCCAATCTATCAGCATAAATGACCAATCGATTGGTTAGTTATAAAAATGGTTTAAAAGGTTTTGACAGCTTTTTAATCACTTGTTTAGGCTTAGAAAAAGATTTTTAAGTTTAAACATGTTAGAAAAAATACTTTTGGGTGTGTATGTGAGTTTCCTTAGTACCCTTAAGCTACTTCCTTACTTTTATAATACCCGGGTCACTCATACAGACAAACATGACATGAAGAGCTTTCACACCTTTCTCCATGACTTTAACATTCTTGTTAGATAGTTTCTGATTTGTACATACACTTGATCATGAGTCCTTTTATTGATGAGTTATAAGATACCTTCTTTGGTTATCATCATTGAGGTTGAAAGTTATTGTCATGTGTTGTCATCATCAAAACTTCAGACGCAAAAATTCATAACCTACAATCACATAGATCCATATCCTCTCCCTTTTTTATGATAACAATGTATCTCTTAGGGTATGTGGTAACATATACAAGTATTTTTGGAGTAATCGAACTCCCTGTCAATTAACTAGAGAGTGTATTCTAATCCATATGAGAGTATATATTTCCCCTTTTGTCAAAATAAAAAAATATGGATAAAATTATGTATTTGAGAAGTAAAATATATAAGCACATAGATCTCATGTAAAAGGAACAAGTTACCTTATAGAGATGGACATGAGCAGTCTAAAGTAAGGCATAGATAATAGGATCTAAGATCTTATTTTCCCCATGGATGGTAGCATCCAATTTTGAGTTTATTACGATATTTATACTTTGGAGAACTTCTTCCCCTTGATTCTTTCTTGAACAGAGCTCAAAAGTCTTTGGGGATTTTTAAACTGAGAGGAAATTCTCAAGTTTACTTCTTTCTTTCTCATATTCTTTTCGGTGGATAATCATTTTGTCTTAGGAAATCTTTTGGACAACCTCTTTTTATCCTCTTTAGACCTTAGACTAATATTGGACTCTAGGCATATTGTATTTGGTACCTCTTTGCTCTAAAAGAACTTGAAACTCAACCATAAGTTAGTAGAAAATAAATTTAATTGACTAAGTAGTTAATAAATTACTTACTAGAGAACCAATCAGAGTTTTCTGATTTTTTAATCTCTATTAAGTGTACTACCTCAAAATCTCCAGGTAACTTGAGAAACTTTTCCTTTGAAGGAAACGAATAAACATCGTCGATTTTCCTTCTCTATGAATCATTTGATACTAGAGTTGGTCCAAAAATAAATCCATTACAAATTTATCATCTTAACCTTTTAACATGTTCCATGAATATAGTCGTTGAATGATATCATCAACATTAAGAGCATTGGGATTGAAAAACGTCATCAGGTAACCACTTATTCACCTATGATATTTCAGGAGGCTATCTTATCTTTCGATCTTGCTAAGGGGGGTGTTGAGATGAAAATCCTTAGAAATATCTTCATTACCATTCTGAATGAGATGATCCTTAATGGTCATCCATTTGAACATTGGACTTCTTCTTGTCTTTGACAGTTTTCTTTTCCTTGTTTGTCATCTTTCAATGATAATGACTTCATTAGATATATTTTGGTGGTTTCATTATAAAAAAACAATTAATAAGTTGATTGCACATTTGCTATCAACAAACTTCACCACCTTAGATCACCTTGACAATACGTACAAGCACATAGATCCACATTTCCCCTCCTTTTTGTTGATGACATTGCATCTCTTAGGGAGGTGGAAAAAGAGAAAACAAATGGATAAGCTTTGGGTGGTTAAACTCCCCCTCACACGAGTTGATAGTATAATTTACTCTCATGTGAGTATAGTTCTCTCCCTTTGGCATAATCAAAAAGGAGGGACAAGATAAGCATGCAAGCACACAATTCACATAGATCAAACATGATTTACTAACAAAGGAAATACATTACTTTATTAAAATATAATTTGAAATACAAAAAGCGGGAAAATGAAAAAATTTATATTTAATTGCTAAAACTAAACATATAAGTGAGACTATTATTCAGTATCCTCATCTTCATCAATGAACAACCATGGAGATAGAAACTTTACAAAATACAACAGAAGCACGAACAATGTTTAGAAAGCAATAAAATCAACAAAAAAAACAACGACCAGAGGAAAACAAAAAGAACCACGTACAATTTCAACCCAAAAACAAAAACAAGTTTACTCAAACTCAAAAACAGCATTCCCTTAGAAAGTAAAAACTCAAATGAGGTAAACATGACCATATACAAAAAAAAACAGAGAGAGACAGGTAACTCTTCAGCACTCCATTAAACTTAAAGACACTCGAGTGAATTTCACTCCAAAATAATAAAAAAAATAACTCGCTTCTAAATCAAATCAATTATCTTTATTTTTTTAACTTAAAACATAATGTTATCTAACTTATAAAAATTCTCCATCACTTTCAAATCAAACCAATTATCTTTAGTTTTTAACTTAAAACATAATTATATCTAACTTTTAGAACTTCTCCATCCTAATCATTGTCTTTTATGAGTGACTAATGGAGAGAACAATGTCCAACATATTGTTCATCAAAGAATCATTTTGTTTTTCTTTCTTTATCCTAAAATCAGATCGTGGTATAATATCCATGAGTCTACACCTAAGCTACAAACTTGTCATTTAGTTAGATTGTTCGAGACATCATATAAAGGTATTATAAATATCATAGCCGGCTTGGCCTGTTCTCAATCATGCAAGTTTGTTACAACTAACAATAATTAAAGTTACATTGTGGTTCATTTAATCAATTGCTGCACTTTCCACAAGAGATAAATTCTTATTATTTTATCAACAAAACGAAAAAGAGAAATTTTTGTTATAGCTCACATTATTCTATTTCCTAAAATTAATGATGCTCATTCCGAAAAAAATGAAACATGTTCGGTTGAAAAAGCATGGAAACTTATTAAAAAAATCAAAATATTCAGATAAGAAAATTAATTAGAAACCCTATATTTAATGATCCCCATAATGATATAAAAAACAGAATATATATATATATATATATATATATATATATATATATATATATATATATATATATATATATATATATATATATATATATATATATATATATATATATATATATATATATATATATATATATATATATATATATATATATATATATATATATATATATGAACCAGATCCATTTGACACTATGCATTGGTTTAAAGTTTCATATCAAATCTCTACCATCATGAATAAATGGCTTATTTTTTAAGAAAAAGAAATAATCATTTTTTATTATTTAATATGATTGTTTGATTTAATATTATTAAATTTGATATTAATCTTTTTACATACATTTGATGTTTCTCTCTCTCAAATATACGCATGAATAAAAACTATAAGTATTTTTTTTGGCATTTTTACACATCGCACTATATAGATGGGGCAAAACAGCTGAACCCCAACTATATGTGCTTACCTTATTTATGTTTCGTAACAACGGTAAATACATAACATTTATCGTATTACCAGTACTTTTGGGAAATAAAAAATTATCAAATAAAATCATAATATAACACCGAGCTTTAATTATTTTTTCGTACTCGGTAGATTTTTCGGTCAATGTTATACTCGAATAATATTTTTTGAGATATCTTACCTTGCCCCCTAGCTTGACTGGATGTCTCTCCCGCAGCTTGTTCGTCACACAAATGGGCATCCAATAATTCATTGCAAATAGAGTTATCCTGGTTAACTCTACCATTCACGACCTTACCATCGATACGTAGACCCAACAACATGTAGACGTCCTCAAGTATGACAGTACACTCACCGAAAGAAAGGCGAAATGTATGGGTCCCAGGTCTCCATCTCTCCAACAAAACAAGAATAAACTTGTAGTCAACCGAGTACGAGACTATGTTGAGGAGATTTCCAAAACCACATCCTCGAATATATGGTTCTATCAAAGGATTGTGGGGTACATATTCATGTACACGACATTGGAATTATTTTGGGTTCTAATAAAACATAAGTAAGAAATAAAATAAGAAGAAGTAATATATAATAAAAATATAGATAAGAAATATATACAAAATAAATACGAAATAAGTAAGAAGAAATAATAACATACAAATGTCGAGATATTGTCGATTGTTCCTCAATGTTCATCACCCATAGTCAATAGAGACATAATGCTGCAGAGGTTGAGTGTTGTAGAGGTTGAGTGTGGTAAAGATGGAGTGTTGCAGAGGTTGATTGTAAGTGTTGCAGATGGGACAATACAAAGTGGAACTAGATAGTGGTTGAACGTACTAAAGGTTGGTACAATGTTGTTGAGTCCATGGATCATAATGAAGACGTGTCGATGGGACAATACAGAGTGGAACTAGAAAGAGGTTAGTGCGACTGTGGAAAGTTCCAAGTCTTTCGTACACCCTGCTCCCATGTCATTGCGGCATGTTCAAAGGCTCGAAGGGATGCATCCTACTTACTATCTTACGTTTACAAAGTCATAAGTCTATCTAATGTTTACAAAATTAGTTTTTCAGTAGTTGCAAAAGAGGATTACTGGCCAGAATATCAAGGGGACATTCTCTGACACAATGAAGTTATGCGAAGAAAGAAAAAGGATCACCCAAACAACACCCGTATTCGAACCGAAATGGATACGACGAACAAAATGGTTTGATTATGTAGTTCATGCCGTCAGCCAGATCACAATCGTACTAACTATCCTAGTATTGGAACGAGCACAACAAGAAAATTTTACATGTACCTCTTGTGCAATATATAAAAAACATAATTTATTTCATAGGATACATGTGTGAGGAAATACCATCACAAACAAATACAACACATTCAACACACAAGTAACACATAAACAACAATACAAACAACTACAACAATTAAAATACCATTACTATAACTAAGCGATTACAATGATCAATTTTTTTTTGAACATATTATGTATCATCCTGGAACGTCTCTGTCAGTCTTAATATCCACCCATTCACGTACTTCTCCATTTTGGTTAAACGTGGACTCAAGTCATTGAATCCTTTTAATCCTTTCACCATCTGCAATTTCCCCTTCTAACCAACGGTCCAACGTCCGATTAAGACGTTCGAACGAATCTATATTCCAAAGTCGAATCTTTATCGGAGGTGTGACTGCTGAAAAAATTAAATCGGCATTTCTCTTGTATTCAGACATGGTTAAAGAACAAAATATTGAAGGAAATTGAAGTAGAATGAAAGAAAATGAGGTTGGAGGGTAAGAAGTTGTGTGAAAAAATATGGGAGATGCGCATGGTATTTATAGAAGAAACAGAAAATACATGCACCAAAGGGCTAGGCGCCAAACACACAAGCACATGAGCCAGATACATGGATGCATGTGCTAAAGACACATGCATGCGCTAGCAACCCTAACGCCTCCATGCAATGTTTTAGAAGCATGCACCAAGGGAGTTGGCGCCTCCTCTTAATGTTAAATGGATGCACCAGATCAACTGGTGCATCTGTTTGGAAATGTGGTTATTTTCGTTTTTTTTTTGAAAAAATGATTATTTCAGTATTTAATTTGAAAATTATGATTACATATATATATATATATATATATATATATATATGAGTCAGATCCGTTTCACATCAGGTGTTAGTTTAAAAGTCTTACATCAAATCTCAACCATTATGAATAAATCTTTTATTTAAAAAAAATAATTATATATTTATTTTATTTTTTATTTTATTTAATATAATTAATTTAATTATAATTAAATATATATATATATATATATATATATATATATATATATATATATATATATATATATATATATATATATATATATATATATATATATATATATATATATATATATAAAAGAGAAATTAGGTACTGAATCCATCACTTTTTAAGTGTAACTTTATTGATATGTTTAGAAAATAGAAAATGACACTAAACAAGAGTTAGAAGTAGTATCGAAATTTTGTAGTTCTAATATATGCATAGAAAATTTATCTTACTAAGTTTTGAAACACGTTAATTATAGTCAATAATTATTTTATTTTTCTTCCGTAAGCAAAAATTATACTTTTTCTAGTAGTACAAACAAAAACGTTTGGTCTCTATGTTTTCTATCTTATCATGCACGCAAGCTTGCTTGTACAACCATATAATGCAAAAATGCTTCATTTTTCATACACGTAAAGAAAAAAAAGTTACTTTAGGCTTCAAAACTTTGAATTAAAAAAAAAAAAAACTAAAGTATATAGAAGGAACCATGATACAAAGTGTGACACATTGAGACAGCTAAGATTAGAGCAAAGTGAGTGAAATACAGACCCCTTAGGTTAGGTGGTGAAAAAAGCCAACAAAAAGACACACCAACCATGTGAATAATATTATTATTATTCATAGACATTTCCAGATTCTCACGCCTAATAATACAGTTACGAAATTGGGATTCTACTCTACTTATATGGGACCAAAAATAGTGAAAAGTGGAACCGAAGAAACTAAACTAAAATTGCGATTCTACTCTATAATAAAATTGATTTTTTTGAAAGATAATTTTAAATTATTATTTTAATGGTGATTAAAATTCAAAATATTTTATAATTTGAAAAAAAAAACTATTTTAGTTTAAAAATATTAATTCTGATACGGATTAGAAATATTCAAATATATTTTAAACAAATTGAATTCAATTATTTATAGTAGGAAAAAGATATAACTCATCTTAGTTAATCGGGAAAGCGAGATATTAGATATCTTAGTTATCCCAACCTTACAAAATCGGTTGGCAGAGTGAGAGTTGTCCCCACTTATAAATTCATATTCAAGTCATATATTGTTCGATGTAAGACTCTTAACACATCCCTCACGTCCAGGACTGGACATCTGGAGCGTGAAAATAAATTGTGGGTGACCCGATAGTGGAAATCATAGTAGGTGGTCCACCGAATCTTAAACCAGACTCTGATACCATCTCAATATTCAGATGAAGAAATGCAGTAATGACAGAAGATGCAACAATAACAAAAATATTGAAGATAGAATAGAAACAATAATAGAATATTGTTATGAAACTGTTATGAAAGAAGCAAAATGATTTGTGTATTTTGTATTCACCTTATTTACATATAAAATAAAAAATGAATAATATTATATATATATATATATATATATATATATAATATATATATATATATATATATATATATATATATATATATATATATATATATATATATATATATATATATATATTATATATATATATATATATATATATATATATATATATATATATATATATATATATATATATATATATATATATATATATATCCATGTAAGAAACTAGTTGGGTTTGGATTTTTATTTAGTCATGCTAATTGCGTGCTTGTTAGAACAACTTGAAGTAAAGTCAAAATTTACTTAATATATATCCCATTTCGGTGGCTAACCACGTGTAAATGATGATTTAAGCATTGTAACAAGTAATCTATGTGTAAAATTATATTTAAAATTTTATATTAAATGGTTCTTAATTTTAAATTTAATGTTAATTTTGATTTTAATATATATTTTCTTTTGTGTTGAACTAGTTAATGAGTACGGGTTTCTCCTTTATAACAAAATCAAGTTAATTAGTACGGTTTTGTTTTATAAAAAATGGGTATTGATTGGTATCAAAAACATTGGAATGTCTTTTTTCTTCTTAAAGTAAAGTAAAACATATGAATGAAAAAGTGAATAGACTAAAATACAAGTATTTGGTCTAGGCCAATCATAAATACCCCGAATAAACTAACTGATTGTACCGTTCTGGACTATAATTTGATAAAGGTTTCATTTCATCAAGAATTTTCTTAATTAACGAAGATAATAATTTTTACAATTCTAAGAGATCTCAACTGTAAAACACACCCAACGGTTATCCGTAAAGAACGCCAATCAAATAGCTAGTTTGTTGTTTTTATTTCTTTATATATATATATAGAGAGAGAGAGAGAGAAAACGCCAAATCGAAGTAAAGGGTTTCAAATATATTTTCATTTCGCTTTTTTTCTTCATATATTGACTTGAACTTTGGAGTATTAACCTTACAGGTACCCACACTCCATTGCATCAAAGGCTGTGATCCACCATTGTAACACCCCGATAAAACAAGATAATTATTTAATTTAAGTTAATAATATATTTATTAATTTAATTAAATAATTGGAATTTTTATTATTGGATTATTATTTTATTGGAATAAAAGTTGGAATTTAGAAAAGGTCCCATTTAGTAAAAAGGTTTATTTTTCACGTGAAAAGGAAAAAGGGGCAGAAAAGTGGAAAAGGGCAAAGAGAACCAGAGAACAAGGGTTGGAGAGAGGAAGAGCTTGAAGCTGCAGGATTTGCCGGATTAACTCAGGTAAGGGGGGTTTATCGTCGATTAATGGGTATTATGGGATAACATGTAGTGGGTAGTGATAGACCATTGATTGGACTCTATTCGGAATGATGCATGATGAAATTGTGAACTTTTGGATGAACGAAATTGGATTATGATTGAGAGGAATTCGTAGGAATTAGATGTAAAAATGTTAGAATTGGTGAAATTGAATAGGGTATGATTCGTGTTAGATGATATGAACGATTACTGTGAAAAATTGGATTGTAGGAGGTTGGAATTGGTAGATCTCGTAGCAGAGAAGACCATAGCAGATCTGGAAATCTGGTTTCTGGTCATACGCGTATGGCACTAGGCAATACGCGTATGAGATGGTCTGGTACGCGTATGGCACTAGGCAATACGCGTATGGATGAGGAAGATGATGTTTTGAACATAGTTTTGTCTCTGTTGGTACGCGTATGAGGATGTGGTACGCGTAGCATACGCGTATGAGGCAGACAATACGCGTATGGGATTGGCTGAGAAATGGGCCATACGCGTATGGGACTAGGCAATACGTGTATGGGCAGGATTGTGATTTTTCTGTGCTGTTGTTGTGCAGTTTTTGGTTGTTCAGCTGAGTAATGTAAATTAGCTGATGTATGATAGAGTAGGGATCATTTCCCGTTGTTTTGAGTAGTATAGGTATTAGTAGAGTGTGCTAATGCTGTGATTGATTATGTGGTATGACATGATATGCATAATGTTGTGAATGTATCTATCATGTCTGAAATTATGAATGGACTGTTTATGGCTTAGAGTGTGAGCATATGTCCATTGTGGATGATTGTTGATGTTTGCATGACTAAGTGATTTAGCTTGCATATTGTGGCCTTTATGGTGGTAGCTAATTCCCATGGTGAGGAATTAGTGAGTTAGTATTGTGGATCGTTGTTGATGTTTGCATGCTAGGTGATTAGCGTGCATATCATAGCCCTTGGGGTGGTAGCTAATTCCCATGGTGAGGAATTAGTGAGTGAGTCACTAGGTCTCAAATGAGTGGGACTAGTGAGCTTGGTAGCCGTATCTGGATTTGATCGGTGAGGTTGAACTATATGTTCACGAATAGTCGGTACCGCATGCATGGAGTCTCATTGCATAATGTATGTATGTATGACGTATAATATGAATGGATGTATTCCAATATTATACGTGTGTTTTATGGTTGTGTTGAGTTTGAGTATGATGATGATGATGATTATGAGTTGATATTGCCGTTGCTGAATATGTGAGATTGATTAGGGTGGTGATATGTGTTAAATTACTTAGCATTACATGATATTTTATAATGCTTATTACATCGATTGAGGAACTCACCCTTACAACTATGTTTCAGGTAACGAGCAATGATTGAGTAGGAGCTAGTGCTTGGAGTCTAGTGTAGTTCCTTAGTGGGTCATGCTCTGATAGATGTAACATCGGGATGGGATGTTTTTAACTGTCTTATTGTTGGTTGTTGAACCATTTTACATGTAATGTGTTACATGTTTTACAATGATTGATGAGATTTCTATCCGCTGCGTATTATGCAAATGCTTATGTTTTGAATTAATAAAAGAGCATGACAGTTATTTTGGTGAATGGTGTGAAGTGATTGTGTGACACCCTTAATTGCATATCTACTCTGATATGTATAATTGTTGTTTTAATTAAATATTTGGGGTATTTTAGAAGGGTGTTACATTAGTGGTATCAGAGCATAGTCGGTCGAGTCGAGTCGTAATTATTCTGTTTCCCCTGTACGTGATAGGTGTTGTGTAACCCTATCAGTACTTATTGTTTTAGCTTGATTGGGTTTTCAGATTAGAAGATGGCTGGAAGAGGTAGAGATGATGCTGCGATTGCTGAGGCTCTGGGTATGCTAGCTGGAGTACTTGGAGGAAATCCGAATGTTGTGGGACTGGGAGCTGCTCGTCAACTGAGTGAGTTCCAGAAGAACAATCCTCCAATGTTCAAGGGGGCATACGATCCAGATGGTGCTCAGAAGTGGTTGAAGGAGATCGAGAGGATCTTCCGAGTGACTGAGTGTGCCGATAACCAGAAGGTCAGGTTCGGTACGCATATGCTGTCAGAGGAAGCAGATGATTGGTTGGTTGCTACCCGCACTGAGTTGGAATCTGCTGGGAATGCTGAGATCACTTGGGCTGTGTTCAGAGAGAGATTCCTGAGGAAGTACTTTCCAGAAGATGTCATAGGAAAGAAAGAGATAGAGTTCTTAGAATTGAAGCAGGGTAACAGGTCTGTTACTGAGTATGCTGCTAAGTTCACAGAGCTGTCGAAGTATTACACTCCCTATAACGAGGCTACTGGGGAATTTTCGAAATGTGTGAAGTTTGAGAACGGGTTACGTCCCGAGATCAAGCAGGCTATTGGGTATCAGCGGATTAGAGTGTTTTCCGATTTGGTTGACTGTTGCAGGATTTTTGAACAGGATACCAAGGCTAGAGCAGAGAGCTACCAGCAAAGGGTTGATAGGAAAGGCAAGAATCAGAATGATCGTGGGAAACCGTATGCAGCTGGCAAAGGTTTCCAGCGACAGAGTGGGATGAAGAGGCCTAGTGGGGGAGACTCCAGTGCCCCTTCTAAATGTTTCAGATGTGGTCAGGCTGGACATCGTATCCATGAGTGTACCAGTAATGAGAAGAAGTGTTTTAAGTGTGGCAAAGGTGGTCACTTGGCTGCAGAGTGCCGGTTGAAGACTGTGACTTGTTTCAATAGTGGAGAAGTGGGTCATATCAGTCCACAGTGTCCTAAGCCGAAGAGAGAGAATCAGTCGGGAGGCAAGGTCTTTGCTTTATCGGGTTCTGAGACTTCTGCAGATGATCGTTTGATCCGAGGTACGTGTTATATTAATGACTTTCCTCTTGTAGCTATTATTGACACAGGAGCGGCTCATTCCTTTATATCTTTGGATTGTGCTGTGAAACTTGAATTAGAGATATCTGAGATGCATGGTAGTATGGTGATTGATACTCCTGCGAAGGGTTCAGTGACTACTACTTCAGTTTGTTTAAATTGTCCTTTGAGTATTTTTGGTAGGGACTTTGGGATGGACCTAGTGTGTCTTCCACTAGTGCAGGTTAATGTTATCCTGGGTATGAACTGGTTGGTGTTTAACCGAGTCTATATCAATTGTTTTGATAAGACTGTGATTTTTCCTGAGATTGAGGAAGGAAAGAGTTTGTTTCTATCAGCGAGGCAGGTGAATGAGGCGGTAGCAGATGGGGCAGAGTTGTTTATGCTGTTAGCGACTTTGGAGGCTAAAGATAAACTGGTGATTTGCGATCTAGCCGTGGTGTGTGATTTTCCTGATGTGTTTCCTGAAGAAGTGAATGAATTACCGCCAGAACGTGAAGTTGAGTTCTCGATTGATTTGGTACCTGGTACTAGGCCGATATCGATGGCTCCGTACCGTATGTCTGCTGTTGAGTTAACTGAATTGAAGAGTCAGCTGGAAGATCTGTTGGATAAGAAATTTATTCGTCCGAGTGTGTCACTGTGGGGTGCACCAGTGTTATTGGTTAAGAAGAAAGAAGGTACTATGAGGTTGTGTGTGGACTACAGGCAACTGAATAAAGTGACGATCAAGAATAGGTATCCTTTGCCGAGGATTGATGATTTGATGGATCAGTTGGTTGGTGCGAGTGTGTTCAGTAAAATAGACTTGAGATCTGGGTATCATCAGATACGTGTGAAAACTGAGGATATTCAAAAGACTGCTTTCAGAACAAGGTATGGACATTATGAGTATTCTGTAATGCCTTTTGGGGTGACTAATGCGCCTGGGGTATTTATGGAGTATATGAATAGGATTTTCCATCCGTACCTAGACAAGTTTGTTGTGGTGTTTATTGACGATATTTTGGTGTATTCGAAATCTGAAGAAGAGCATGCTGAACATTTGAGAGTGGTTTTAGGAGTTCTACGAGAAAAGAAGTTATTTGCTAAACTGTCTAAGTGTGAATTTTGGTTAGAAGAGGTTAGTTTTCTTGGTCATGTGATTTCCAGAGGTGGTGTTGCTGTTGATCCTTCTAAGATAGAAGCGGTATCTAAGTGGGAAGCTCCGAAGTCAGTTTCTGAGATAAGGAGTTTTCTTGGACTTGCAGGTTATTATAGGAAATTCATTAAGGGATTTTCTAAGTTGGCGTTACCGTTGACGATGTTGACTAGAAAGGGGCAAGCGTTTGTTTGGGACTCAAAATGTGAAGAAGGTTTCCAAGAGTTAAAGAGAAGGTTGACTACTGCTCCTATTCTGATATTACCGAGTTCGTCGGAACCATTTGAGGTTTACTGTGATGCTTCATTGTTGGGTTTGGGTGGTGTTTTGATGCAGAATAAGCAGGTTGTAGCTTATGCTTCGAGACAACTGAGGGTTCATGAGAGGAACTATCCGACACACGATTTAGAGTTGGAAGCTGTGGTATTTGTTCTGAAGTTATGGAGGCATTACTTGTACGGGTCAAGATTTGAGGTTTTCAGTGACCATAAAAGTTTAAAGTATTTGTTTGATCAGAAAGAGCTGAATATGAGACAGAGGAGATGGTTAGAGTTTCTGAAGGATTATGACTTTGGTTTGAATTACCATCTGGGTAAAGCAAACGTAGTGGCTGATGCATTGAGTCGGAAATCATTGCATATGTCTATGTTAATGGTTAGGGAATTGGATTTAATTGAGCAGTTTAGAGACTTGAGTTTGGTGTGTGAGAATACTCACAATAGTGTTAAATTGGGAATGTTGAAGTTAACGAGTGGTATTCTAGATGATATTAGAGAGGGTCAAAAATCCGATGTGCTTTTGGTTGATAAGTTGACTCTAGTGAACCAAGGTCAAGGTGGTGAATTCAGAGTTGATGAGAATGGTGTTTTGAAATTTGGTAATCGGGTGTGTATTCCGGATGTTACCGAGCTTAAGAAGAGTATTCTTGAAGAAGGACATCGTAGTGGCCTGAGTATTCATCCTGGGGCTACGAAGATGTATCATGATTTGAAAAAGTTATTTTGGTGGCCAGGAATGAAAAGAGAAATTGCGAGTTTTGTTTATTCTTGTTTGACTTGTCAGAAGTCAAAGATTGAGCATCAGAAGCCGTCAGGGCTAATGCAACCGTTGGCTATTCCAGAGTGGAAGTGGGATAGTATCAGTATGGATTTTGTTTCTGGTTTACCGAGGACAATTAAGAATTTTGAAGCTATTTGGGTGATTGTCGACAGATTGACGAAATCGGCTCATTTCATTCCGATCAGAATGGATTATCCGTTAGAGAGATTAGCCGAGTTGTATATTGAGAAGATTGTAAGTTTGCATGGTATTCCGTCGAGTATTGTTTCGGACAGAGATCCTAGATTTACATCGAAGTTCTGGGAAGGTTTGCAGAGGGCTTTGGGAACCAAGTTGAGATTGAGTTCTGCATATCATCCGCAGACTGATGGTCAGACTGAGAGGACGATTCAGTCACTGGAGGATCTTTTAAGGGCTTGTGTTTTGGAAAAGGGAGGTGCTTGGGATTGTTATTTACCTTTGATTGAGTTTACCTACAACAATAGTTTTCATTCGAGAATTGGTATGGCACCGTTTGAAGCTTTGTATGGTAGGAGATGTCGGACACCTTTATGTTGGTATGAGTCCGGTGAGAGTGCTGTGATTGGACCGGAGATTGTTCAACAAACTACGGAAAGGATTAAGATGATTCAGGAGAAGATGAGGATTGCTCAGAGTCGTCAGAAGAGTTATCACGACAAGAGGAGGAAGTCACTTGAGTTTCAAGAGGGAGATCATGTGTTTCTTCGTGTTACTCCGATAACTGGGGTTGGTCGAGCTTTAAAGTCGAAGAAGTTGACACCTCGATTTATTGGTCCTTATCAGATTTTGGAGAGGATAGGGGAGGTAGCCTATCGTATCGCTTTACCGCCGTCACTTGCGAATTTGCATGAAGTTTTTCATGTGTCTCAGTTGAGGAGATACATTCATGATCCGTCGCATGTGGTCCAAGTAGATGATGTCCAGGTGAGAGATAACCTGACTGTTGAAACATCACCTATGAGGATTGAGGATCGAGAGTTGAAGCAGTTGCGGGGTAAAGAGATTGCTTTGGTAAAGGTAGCTTGGGGAGGACCAGCAGGTGGCAATGTAACTTGGGAACTTGAGAGTCAGATGAAGGAGTCTTATCCTGAGTTATTCGCTTGAGGTATGTTTTCGAGGACGAAAACTCTTTTAGTGGGGGAGAGTTGTAACACCCCGATAAAACAAGATAATTATTTAATTTAAGTTAATAATATATTTATTAATTTAATTAAATAATTGGAATTTTTATTATTGGATTATTATTTTATTGGAATAAAAGTTGGAATTTAGAAAAGGTCCCATTTAGTAAAAAGGTTTATTTTTCACGTGAAAAGGAAAAAGGGGCAGAAAAGTGGAAAAGGGCAAAGAGAACCAGAGAACAAGGGTTGGAGAGAGGAAGAGCTTGAAGCTGCAGGATTTGTCGGATTAACTCAGGTAAGGGGGGTTTATCGTCGATTAATGGGTATTATGGGATAACATGTAGTGGGTAGTGATAGACCATTGATTGGACTCTATTCGGAATGATGCATGATGAAATTGTGAACTTTTGGATGAACGAAATTGGATTATGATTGAGAGGAATTCGTAGGAATTAGATGTAAAAATGTTAGAATTGGTGAAATTGAATAGGGTATGATTCGTGTTAGATGATATGAACGATTACTGTGAAAAATTGGATTGTAGGAGGTTGGAATTGGTAGATCTCGTAGCAGAGAAGACCATAGCAGATCTGGAAATCTGGTTTCTGGTCATACGCGTATGGCACTAGGCAATACGCGTATGAGATGGTCTGGTACGCGTATGGCACTAGGCAATACGCGTATGGATGAGGAAGATGATGTTTTGAACGTAGTTTTGTCTCTGTTGGTACGCGTATGAGGATGTGGTACGCGTAGCATACGCGTATGAGGCAGACAATACGCGTATGGGATTGGCTGAGAAATGGGCCATACGCGTATGGGACTAGGCAATACGTGTATGGGCAGGATTGCGATTTTTCTGTGCTGTTGTTGTGCAGTTTTTGGTTGTTCAGCCGAGTAATGTAAATTAGCTGATGTATGATAGAGTAGGGATCATTTCCCGTTGTTTTGAGTAGTATAGGTATTAGTAGAGTGTGCTAATGCTGTGATTGATTATGTGGTATGCCATGATATGCATAATGTTGTGAATGTATCTATCATGTCTGAAATTATGAATGGACTGCTTATGGCTTAGAGTGTGAGCATATGTCCATTGTGGATGATTGTTGATGTTTGCATGACTAAGTGATTTAGCTTGCATATTGTGGCCTTTATGGTGGTAGCTAATTCCCATGGTGAGGAATTAGTGAGTTAGTATTGTGGATCGTTGTTGATGTTTGCATGCTAGGTGATTAGCGTGCATATCATAGTCCTTGGGGTGGTAGCTAATTCCCATGGTGAGGAATTAGTGAGTGAGTCACTAGGTCTCAAATGAGTGGGACTAGTGAGCTTGGTAGCCGTATCTGAATTTGATCGGTGAGGTTGAACTATATGTTCACGAATAGTCGGTACCGCATGCATGGAGTCTCATTACATAATGTATGTATGTATGACGTATAATATGAATGGATGTATTCCAATATTATACGTGTGTTTTATGGTTGTGTTGAGTTTGAGTATGATGATGATGATGATTATGAGTTGATATTGCCGTTGCTGAATATGTGAGATCTGATTAGGGTGGTGATATGTGTTAAATTACTTAGCATTACATGATATTTTATAATGCTTATTACATCGATTGAGGAACTCACCCTTACAACTATGTTTCAGGTAACGAGCAATGATTGAGTAGGAGCTAGTGCTTGGAGTCTAGTGTAGTTCCTTAGTGGGTCATGCTCTGATAGATGTAACATCGGGATGGGATGTTTTTAACTGTCTTATTGTTGGTTGTTGAACCATTTTACATGTAATGTGTTACATGTTTTACAATGATTGATGAGATTTCTATCCGCTGCGTATTATGCAAATGCTTATGTTTTGAATTAATAAAAGAGCATGACAGTTATTTTGGTGAATGGTGTGAAGTGATTGTGTGACAACCTTAATTGCATATCTACTCTGATATGTATAATTGTTGTTTTAATTAAATATTTGGGGTATTTTAGAAGGGTGTTACAACCATCACCTTCGTTCAATTTCTAATATCTGACTATCGTGGTTTATAATCGAACGCGAAGATCTATCGTATCCTGATTCGACTTAGCATAGTTTCAATCTCATTTCTTCGAGATTTTTAGATCTTCAATTTTCATTTTCAAACAAAGATGGTTGGATCTAAGGTTACCAGATTTTTCGTTGCATGAGAAGCTACTTCTTTAGTAGAAAGTAGTTAGTCGCCTCTTCTTTCGTCGCAAAAGCCATAGATCTTATAGCAGTAGTTCCTTTACATCTAGATCTAGTTTGAGCTTCACAAGTGGCCAGATCGACTCAAGTCAATTTAGTAGAAACTCTTGTACCGCTTCCAGCTACACAACATGAAGCCTTACATGGCTTTCACACGCTATAAGCAAACCTCGTCGACAACGCGTCAATGAGCTAATGAACAATGAGTTTAACATTGTTCGCAAAAAAAATTGATAAGTTATCAAAGAAAGGCTTTAACTCCTCAAAGAGGGCCTTCACAACGCTCCTTCTTGCGAAAATACAATTCAAGTGGTCGCTTCAAGAAAGAATCGTGTTGCCATCCCAAAGTCAGCAGAAAGCCGAGACGAAAGAAGACGAGACTCCCCAGTCAAAGGATCAGTGCAAAAGTAAAAAGCATCAGACTCCTCTTTTGAGCCCCAAAGGGGACCGATGCAATTATGCTCCTACCTCGGTTAAAGAAGAAATTCACCCGAATAAGGTGCATCCAAAGCACCCGTTGTCGATACAAATATTGGAAAACAAGATCCCAAAGTCTATGGAAAAGCCGCCTAAACTAATCGATTATGACGGAAAGCGAGATCCCGATGAAAATGTACAACTTCTAGACGAACGGTTGAGTTACTTCAACGCTGACGATGAATCAAATTTCAAGTTATTTGCGCTAACCTTGGTCATACCAGCTCAATTATTGTTCAATGACCAACCTGGTGGTTACATTGATTCATGGGCGGAATTCCATAAACGGTTTTCGACACAATTCACGGCCCAAAAGTGACGTCCTATCATTGAGGTTGTTATAACTGGGATCGTTCAAGGGAATAGATAAAGGTCAAATCCATCTGAGGGATATTGACCATGGCCAAACCTTTTATGATTTTGAAAGAAAAATTGAGCACACGTTTTGATAACCCATGTCTAGTGAGTCTCACTTCAGTCTCCCATCTGAGAAAGAGCCCCACCGACGTCGGGCTGACTCTGAACGAAACATGCAACAAAAGTATTACATATACACCCTGATAGACATTCTGGCCAAGACTGAGCCCCACCATTATCGGGATGAATCTGAATGAAACATGCAACATAAGTATTACACAATGTCGATAGAGATTCTGGCCAAGACTGAGCCAGTTGCACAAAACCGACAAACATGCTTAACGAATCCACCAAGATTGAGCCAACTGCACACACATTATGGCCCACAAAAATGACACAAAATAATATATACATCCGAATGACATCGCTTGCAACACCCCGACAGAAAGATCCAAACTGAAAACCATAACGAATTAGCTCTCTACGACACCAAGGCAGGCCCTAAGATTCAACCACCACAGAGTTGTATTATGCTCCATGGTATTTGATTTAATTTTGAGCCAGCTTCACGAGTACAATTTCACACACTCTATTAGATATTTGACCTCAATATATTTGTTTTGGAATATTTTTTTGATCCTTGCTTTTCATATATGCCACATACATGCAAACCAAATCACTTCAACCTATTTTGAGACACTTCTTCCTATACCTAGCAAACCTCCAAATTGGTCCAAATGCAGTATGCTATCATTGTGCAGAGTTGTAGAGATATTTAACCAGCGACAAACAACATTCCAAATCACTGCAAAAACTGGACACTAAAAAAATAGATGAGATACATACTCTTCATTTCCACAACCTCTGACACATTGGACGGGTCATTCACCTAAGACTCCTCTCCTAAAAAAATTATCTCTTGTGACTATTCTATTTTCAAAGAGCCTTCAAGCTAAGAAAGATACTTTTGATGGAATCAGTTTGTGTCACGCCTTAGACTATACCAGATTAGACGTATTATTAATATGGGACAAAAGAACTAAATATGTTTCTCTAGCATAATATGTGTTTGAAGCATACTACTCTCCTATATTAAGATGATAAATGGTGTTCCACTAACTAGATTTATCTCTACCCCCGACTCCACTTGACTCAATTCTCATCACATACCTATTAACCTATAACCTATAACCTATACCACAAACCACTCCTCTCACAACTTAATTTCCAAACCCATTTTCTCAAAAGTGCAACATTGAAAACCTTCTCACTCCCTCCCCAAAGAAATTGTTTAAAAAGAGATTCGGATTTTGATATGATACCTGTCAGAGCCTTGAAAAAAGAGAGGAAGTAAACTGATAGATACATGTTTATTCTTCCATCTTGACAATCTTGACCTTACTGCTTCAACCACAGGGTTCCACGTACCAATATTGTTAGGATTTGTGCCAATTGATAAGCCAAGGTACTTGAATGGACTATTGTGTAATACATTTTACACTTCCTCAAGCCATGTTTGAGATATGTTATCCCCTACTAATAAGCTCTTGTTAAAGTTAACCTTTAAGCTAGACATTAATTCAAATAGTAACAAGTTTGCTTTGATTATCCTTATATTAGACCATCTTTTTTCACAAATGATGAGTGTGTCATCAGGATACTGAAGGTGAGTGAACCAATCTTCACCATTGTCAAATTTAAATCAATTAAACTTCCCAAAATCCATAGCTCTTTTTGTTAACATATTAAAACCTTATGCTATAATAAGAAACAAAAATAACAATAAGGGATATCCTTGTCTTAGTCCACGACTCATCCTGAATTCCTCTATGGGGTTGCCATTTACCAATACTGACACCAATGACGATCTTAGGCATTCTGAAATCCATCTCCTCCACTTTTCATGAAACCCCATCTTTGTCATCACAAAATCCAAAAAGTTCCAATCCACCGAATCATACGCCTTCTCGAAATCCACCTTGAACAACCTGACTTGTTTCATCCTTTTCTTAGTCTCGTCCACTATTTCATTAGCAATTAGAATCTCACCAACAATTTGTCTTCCTGAAATAAATGTTGATTGTGTTTTTAATATAACTGTTCCAATCACTCTTTTCGGTCTATTCGCCAACACTTTTAATATCCCTTTGTAAATGCAACCAATCAATGATATAAGGTGATATTCCTTCCTTTACATTATATTTTATTGTTAAAATCCACCGCCTATCCTTATCAACCTATAACCTAAACTATCATTGATCAATGCATTTTGATGCACCTTCTTCTATTATTTTACTTAGGAAATTCTATAGTTTATTCTATTATTTTTACTATTTTAGTTTTATTTTTGGCTTTATTTTATTTTTGTACTTTATTTTCAGCATAAATAGTTATTTGCTACCTTGTTACTATGCAGATCATAACTTGAGCTATAAGAGTCGGATTAATACATTCTAATATGCGTTGGAAAGCTAAGAGAAAGAGCTACAAGTTTCATGTTGAATTCAAAAGCATATTCGGAGTGAAGAAGGGTCGAATAATTCGTTGAAGTTCCAGACTTAATTAAAATAGTTAGTTTGTGCCGGTTTTTGTAATTTTTGGGTCGGATCCCATAAGGGCCCGAACTTCCCTTTTATTATATTAGTTCTTTCACTGCTACAGTAATCATATTCTAAATTTTGAAGATACAATATTGCTTAGACAATTTCATGGAAAACTAAAGTTCACAAGGTTGATCTGCTGTAATCGGTTTCCGCCAATACTTTGAGGTTTCTTAATTTTCAATCAAATGTCTTTTCCCTTTCAATATTTTGTTCTATGTCCTGTATGCTTTATTCAATTTCTATAGTATATGTGTTGATTAATTTCGATTGATATATGTTCCATAATCGCGTTTATTTAATTCGCGTGTGCTTAATCTGTTTGTTTAATTCGGAAACTAGGAAACATATCATATAATATGAATGCACTTGTTATTGTTACTATAATCGAAAAGAGATTAAAATCCTCTTAGGGCATGAAAATAATATTAACCAATGATAAGTTAGAAAATCAAAACAGTAGATCAACTTATTTTATAATCACTTTTTATAATCACTTTTCATAATCACTTTTTATAATCACTTTTCATAATCACTTTTTATAATCACTTTTTATAATCACTTATTCTAAATCAAAATTAAAATCTCCCTATTTTGTTTTCTTATTTGGTTCATTTGTCAAGAGTCCTTGCGATACGATATTCGAGTGTCGCTTCCCTAGACTACCGTTCTTAGTTACTCGTTTTTATTGGTTTTGAACGGTTATGATTGATTATCACTTATTCAATAACTTATTTGATTCAACAATTAGATCAAATCAATGTCCCCTTTGATTTTCAATTCAACCAATTCGAGAGGCCGACTCAATCTGATTTTGAAAACACTGGTTTGATTCGTCGATTGTATGCATCCAATGTTTATTAGTGTTTAGTAATACACACGTGAATCTTCATTCTTAACCACTTCATAAAAACAAAATCTTCCATTTTATTTTAATCATTAATTCACATCCAATCCAACGATTACATACACCAAACTCAGATGAACTGAGAATGGTTGTAACAATATTCCATATAAGTGTGACATTACATTATATATTAATATTCTTTTTCAGTGTTTCACATTTTTTTAAAGAGAGAGCCTAGACCCCAAAAAAGAGAAAACTACAATAAAATTAACTTTGAGCAAGGATTTTATAAGATATAGTTTAATAAATGTCTAATAAGGTCCAAAAATTATTTTCTAAATTTCATATCTTCTCCACTTGTGGCCCCATATTTTGCTAAAACATCCGCAAAGTGATTAGCTTCTCAATAAGTATGAGTCACCTTTAACTCCTAAATACGATTCATCAAGAAAAGACTACAAATGTCCGTTGCATTATTTGAATTTATCATTTCCCTTATTGTGGTGAAATCGACAATCAATTTCACTTTCGAAAATCCCAACTCCATAACGAGCTTAAGGCATTCATAAACTCTCTGACGCTCGCTATCCTTTAATATTCCACCACCTTTAAACACTAGAGTATTAGAGTAACATTTTTTTTGAGTATCCTTTAATGAATTTTGTTCCATTCTATATAAAAAGAGAGAATCGTTGTTTTTAGTTGGATAAAGAAAAATAGATAAAAAGTAAGACAAAATCATTGTTAATAATATATAATGTTCAATCCGCATATATTCTATGTACTTTTTATTTTATTGTAACAAAGTAATAATAAAAGGAAAACTTTTTCAAAAGAGAACAAAAAAAAGTTAACAAAAGAAATTTCCTGAATATAAAAATCTAGAATAGATATATACCACCATCCCAAAGAGTGATTCTCAATTATATAATTGATTGGTTCAGAAACATATTCTAGTATATATTTTAATACAATGATGGATGACCATAAAATATTATTGACAACCAAGTCTACACCAACCCTTACCAATTGGCAGCCTCACTAACTTGATCAAACCACTATCAGGCAAAACATACAAAGTCAAGAAAATGCTAATACTATTACTACTAATAATAATAATAATACACATAAAATAGTACTATATGTAATATTAATATTCAATTAATCAACTAGTTAGACTCAAATATTAATAAACTTCCATTGACTTTTAAATCTTTGAGATAATCAAAATTCACATTTTAATTGCACAATTAATAAATAGACTAAATAGTAGTAGTAACTTAAAACTTAAAAAGTCTAGTTCAACAAATAGCCGCAATATACTTTTATTTCATACACACATTATCAATATGAATGAATTTGACCAAATAATTGTACACAAAAAATAATTGTCAACTAGCTCAACACCAAGGAAATCGGTGTGCTTGTGCATGTATATAACATCAACAACTTTTATCAAACAAAAACACAGTCAAAATTCAAAACCCATTACAAGTTGCAATAATAATAATAATAATTCTATTATTCTTAATTGTTAACAAAACCAAGCCAGCAAGTTTGTGTTTTACACGCAGAGAAGAAAAAAACAACGGCTACCCAAATTGTTTTAGAATATAGTTTCTTTAATCGCTTAAATAATAATCCCTTTTTTTTGGCATCTTCAATGAAAAGTCATCATAATCATCTTCATTCTTCTTTTACTTCTGATAACAACAATTCTATCATACACTTAAACTACAATCACCGGTTCACAAAAAACATGGCGATATCACCTCAAACGTTCCCAACAACTAAACGACCACCTTCAGAGTCGTCGTTTATCTCTCCAAACCTAACCAACTTTAGTCTTCTCCACTCTCTGTTACACCTCACGTACCAAATAGGTTCATTAAACGCAGCTCCTTGGTGTCGTTTTCTGTTGAACAAAACTTCCTCTTCCACCATCCGTAAAACGCAGCTACTTGGCGTCGTTTTCGAAGAACTTATTCGCAATTCCAGTTCAATTTCAATTTCAACAACTCTATGTTCAAACTCTTTCGTTCTTTGTCTTGAAGAAATGTACATAGTGTTACACAGAATTAAAACCTTGATTGAAGATTGTTCCAATGGAAGCAAACTCTCTGTTTTGATGCAAATTGAAACCGTTGCTGATAATTTTAACAAACTCACCGGAGAATTATCAACGCTTCTAGATGTTTTTCCGATTCAACAGTTTAGCCTCAACGACGACGTTTTGGAGATTGTTCATCTCATCAGAAAACAGTGTTCAGAATCAAAGCTTCTATTAGGGGAAGAACAAGTTAACCTCCGAAACGATGTCGTTTCTGTTCTGGAAGGGATTAAAAGAGAGATTGTACCGAGTCAGGAAAAGCTATCTTCGATTTTCGAGAAATTGGAGATCCGCGATTCATCAAGCTGCAGAAGTGAGATAGAAAATCTTCAACAAGAGATTCAGAATCGAAGCGAAGAACAATCGAAATCGGAGATTGTTGCTTTGATCGGCCTCGTTCGTTATACTAAGTGTGTTCTTTTCGGAGCATCAACGCCGTCGACGAGAAACGAGACGCTACGGCGGAATCAGTCGTTGGATGTGGTTGTTCCGGCGGATTATCGTTGTCCGATAAGCTTAGAACTGATTCGGGATCCTGTCGTCGTGGCAACAGGACAGACGTACGATCGTGCCTCCATCAAGTTATGGATTGAATCTGGACACAACACGTGTCCTAAAACAGGTCAGAGCCTGACCCACACGGATTTAATACCTAACCATGCTTTGAGAAACGTGATAGCTTTGTGGTGCCGTGAACAGAAAATTCCGTTTGAAGATGAAACGGTTACCGTTAAAATAAACGGCGGTGTGACGAATAAAACAGCATTTGAAGCTACAAGAATGACGGCGTTGTTTTTAGTCAACAAGTTGACGTTGACTAACGGCTCTTTCGTTTCAGGGTCACAGACTTTGGAAGATACAAACGCCGTCGTTTATGAGCTTCGGGTATTAGCGAAAACTGATTCAGAGAGCCGAGCCTGTATAGCCGAAGCTGGTGCCATAGAGCTTTTGGTTCGGTTTTTAAGCTATGAAGTTGGCTCGCAACACCCGAGCCTACAAGTTAACGCCGTGACAACGATTTTAAATCTTTCGATACTTGAAGCGAACAAGACAAGGATAATGGAAAGTGACGGCGCGTTAAACGGAATAACGGAGGTTTTACGATCAGGCGCCACGTGGGAAGCAAAATCAAACGCAGCGGCTACGGTGTTTAGTTTAACAGGAGTTGTTGCTTTTAGAAAACGGTTAGGGAGGAAGACACGTGTCGTTAGTGGATTGGTGGAGTTGGCGAAGTGTGGGCCTGAGGGAGCGAAGCGGGACGCGCTTGCGGCGATTTTGAATCTGGCGTCGGATCGTGAGACGGTGGCGAGGTTAGTTGAGAGTGGTGCTGTGCAGATGACGGCGGAGATTATGACGGGAATGCCGGAGGAGGCTGTGACGATACTTGAAGCGGTGGTTAAGCGTGGAGGATTAGTGGCGGTGGCGGCGGCTTTTATGGGGATAAAGAAATTGGGGAAGGTGTTGAGGGAGGGATCGGAGAGAGCAAGAGAGAGTGCGGCGGCGACGCTTGTGACGATGTGTAGGAAAGGTGGATCGGAGATTGTGACTGAGCTTGCAGCGATTCATGGCGTGGAAAGGGTGATTTGGGAGTTGATGGCTGTGGGGAGTGTGAGAGGGAGAAGAAAGGCGGCAACGCTGTTGAGGATTCTACGGCGTTGGGCGGCGGGTTTGGACGGTGGTGAAACGGAAGGATTTTCAACAACCAATGCTTCTTCTGTTAGTGCGTCAACTACCGTGGTTGTTCCAACTACCACTTCATCAGCGCAGTAGCACAATTAATTTGTAAATTTCTCAAATGTTATTGTAAATTTCTCAAATGTTTTTTTTTTTATTTAAAAAATATAAATACATTCTTTGATTATTTGTAGTATTTCTTTTCATTTTAAACTAGACTACTATTTGCTATGAAGAAAAAACTGGGCATTTGCTTTTTGTTATGAGTTTTAGAACTTTAATATTAATGTTAGAATTTTGATTCTTTTAGCCCGTTATTTTAGTGGATTAGGATCATCTATTTGAACTTTTGAATATGCTTAGGTTTGTTTTTCATGCAACAATATTTGAAACCTAGTGAATTGAGTTCGTTATTCTGTCTTGTTATTAAAATATAAACCCTTGTAGAAAATACCTAGCAATAAAAATAATTCTCATTTTAAATTGTAAGGTATATTTATTCGTTTTTAAATATATTCTTAATCAATACTACAGTGTTTTAGAAAATTGTAAGTCATTGTTTAAGAGATCTATCTCTATACCTAAGGTATTGTTCTTTGGGATGAGAATTGCTGCTTGTTTAATGTTGCTCAAATATCCATTAACTCGTTCAATTCAAACAACACTTCATTTAATGACGTGCATGTGTAGCTTCAATTACGAATATTGCATAAGAGTACGATCTCTCATTTATCATGATTGTTGGTCTACATTCAATGATCACTCTCAATCAAGTTTAGATATTATTTTTACACACATTTGCATATTTTCACCTCATTCAAACAATAACTTGAGCATTTGAGTCTTAATCATTTATAAGTATCCACTTTGTGATTACATGAAAACCATATTAACAACACCAAAAGTCTCATTATAATGGTGATCTTCAACCTTTCATTCGTTCTCTATTCCATTATGAAATAATGGCACAATCTATGAGAATTGTTTTTTTATTCTCTCGAATTCTTCATTGAATTTCTCTAGTTTCTGCCATTGTGCCACTACAACCATTTTCTTTTTATGACTTCATCGACTGTAATTGTTTCATAAGTGGTATTTTCTTCTTTTTTGATGGTCAATTTAAAACCAACCCACACTTGCAATGCAACTAAGATTATTCGCTCAACTACGAGCATTCTTCAAGATAACACTTTGCATGTTCTATTTCATATAGGTGAAAAACCTCCTCAACCATAAGGTATTAAGGCTTCAATAGTGATTCCTCAATAATTTTTTCAAGAAATTCATCCAATTCTATAATTCCAGCACCGTAATCCTCTTCCTCATTTTTTGTTTGTGCCACTGCAACATAATCTTCCTCCAATCTTAAAAATCGGTTCCACCAACATTACATGACTTTCAACAGCTCCAAGCCTCGTTTAGAGTATCAGATGCAAAAGAACTCATGTTAAAAAAATTTAGTTTGTTACATCAACAAATCATGAGGCTCATTTTTATTGAAGAATACCAACAAAAATTCCAACTCTAATAGAAACAAATTTGCGGGTGGTGCAACGCGACCACTCTGGAGCCATACTTAGGGATCTTCCCTTTGACACAATTTCACAACCGCCAATAACTCAAGAGATGAGAGCTGTAAAGGGATGAGCATCGATGAAGAGCAAGAACTATCATTTCCCTTAAAGATTATTTGTCTGGGTGGGAGTTCCCTCTTTACTTTTTCTTTTAAGATTCACCAGTCATGTGCTCCTTTCATTGCCTTTTTCTATGTTTAGAATCACCCGTGGCCTTCGAAAATGATTTCTCTGCAAGTTATAAAGCTAGTGCAACCTCAGGCTTCTTCACATTATTAACCTTCTTCCCACTGTGGCCATTCGTAGAGGCATCTTTCTTACAAGGTTCTTCCTTCTTCTTACTGTCTATCACCACTATGTTCAGATTCACATCTATCGGGACCTCTCACTTCACGACCTTCCAAGCATACCTTCAAGGAGTCTCTTCGGTGTCATAGACAATGAAGAGACAGGCTTCCCTCCGATCTTAATGACCTTTATTAGGTTAACATTATTCACGAAGTTTGCAAGAAATAAGCAACATCCATCAGATTAGAAAAACAAAGGTTGCTTGACAAAAATAAAGCAACATAACAAACAATTGATTCATTCCTCATCAAAGATATTCTTTCTCTCTTCTCTATATTTCTCCTCAAGCAACATGAAAGTGTGATTGTAGCAATTTTCAAATCCCCTTATCAAAACTACCCAATAACTTTATGAGGACCATTTTCAACCTCGCTTCCTCTATGTGATGGTCGGCCTCTTTGTAGATGTATTTTCCCATACCCTGGAGAAAATCATCTTGTATCCAAAATTTGGACACTTATTTGTACACTCAAGAGAGGGAGGAGGAGTATTGTGCTCTACCTCCCCTTTTGGGCAGAGTTGAGCAGTAAAAGGATTATCATCATACATTCTAACTTTAAAATCGCCCCCTTGATTTTCTATGGGGAAATCCTCTATTCTTCACTAAAAGCCCTCTACAATAAAGAGGAGCAACAATGTAATACTTATCTTTAAATTTTCTTTAAAGGAATCCATATACACTTTAAAAAATTTTATACCTTACTTTAGGGAGATCAACCATTAAGGATGGTTGGAGTCACCAGACTTCCTCAATACATTGAACAAATGAAAGAACAACATTAATGTGGTTGAGTTGTCCTTGTATTCAGTCCAATGCTGAAAAAATTAACATAAGCTCATATATATGGTGCAACTAGGACAAGGAGATTTCCTCAAGAACATGCACTCATACAAGGGCATTTATACATCTCAAACATATTACATATACACTTATCATTTATGAGGAACACCCATTTTTAGTCTGATGACGGCTCCGTATTTTGTTATGAGACTTCTATCCTAACATGATTGGAGTAGAATGAACAGATTCCTAAACTTTTTATCCACCAAGAGATAATAACTAACATCAAGAGGGAATTCTAGTGTTGGTGGCGACGTCTTCTACCCCGTGCCTTCTTTATTGTTCAAAGACAAAAATGGTTACTATAAGTCAAACATATGCACCACTCTTCCAACCACCATCTTACTTCATCCTCAGTAACCTAACTCTTGAAAATACATATTAAGCTTCTAGTATCACTTTCCACCTTAGGATCATCCACGAGGTTTGTTATATTAACAAGATTATTCATCTCTATTTACCCAAAGGCAAGCCTAAACCTAACTTCTTTCATATCTATTATAATGGGGGAAAATTCCTTATCAAAAGGATTTGTTAAAAAACTGACCTGAAATACAAGAGAGAGAGGGTGAGTTATGATATTTGAATTTTAAAACATTTTGTGAAATAATAATTGTAAGTAAATTAGTTTTAAGGAAAAGGTAGAAGCGAAGAATTAGGAAGATGAAAGAATAAATGACAGAAATAAAAGGGATATAATTAGAGAGATCACACAAGAGACTACATAGGTTCAACCTTAAACCATGCAACTTACTCCAATCCTCAAGAGTTTCCTCTTGAGATTTCCTTTATCAACAACTTTATTTTTAAGACATGTTCAACCCAAAAAATTGTTGACCAAGTAACTCCAAACACAAGAGGAGGAGGTGAATTATGATATTCAAAATTCATGAATAATTGATCAAATATTTTATGTTATGAAAATGTTTATGTTTAAGGATATAAATAAGATAGAAATAAGATGGAGATGAAGAGAGTTACACATAAGAAATAAAATAATCAACAAAAATAAAGAGAGAAAAGTTAGAGAGAGTGCACTCGAGATTTATACAGGTCTGACCTAGCCAATTGGCCTACTCTTGTCCCCAAGAGCTTACCTTGAGAGTTCCACTAAAATTAGACTTGCGCTTTTACAAGATCAATCCACAAACCTTCAACAAACAGATAAAGCTTTTACACAAACTTGTCTTAATAACCTACAAACAGAGCTTTTACACATGTCAAGCTCAAGAACCTTCATCCAGCTTTTTCCAGGTTAAGCTTGCAACCTTCTAATTCTTGAAAAATACAACTCACAAAATAATAACACTCTCGAATAAAGCAAATTAATCATAACACCAATTACAACATAACTCTTCTAAGGGATTTTCATTCTTTTAGCATTATAGCGATTTTCGTAAAAAAAGAAAATTTTAAAATAGAGAGAGTAGAAGAAAGATAAAAAGGTTTCTATTAAAAAATTTGGTGTGTAAGGAAATGAGGAGAAACCTCTTTTATATAAAAAAAATTGGCTCAAAAAAGCAAATGATTTATGGGTCAATTGATTGATTTAATCGATTAACCCTATCTGGTAATGAATTTAAATACCTTTAAAAACAAAAAGCCTAATATAGAAAAGGAAGCCCTAAAATGACTATATAAATAAATTGATTAACGAATTCTCTAATCAATTAATAGGTATTTTACCTTGCTCTAATCGATTATACATGTAACAACATAGATTCACATTCTCCCATTTTTTTGATGATGACAACACATCTCTCAAGGAGGTAGTAAACATAGAAAAAATATATAAGGATTTGGTGTGGTTAAACTCCCCCTCGTAGATAAAGAGAGTATAGTATACTCTACCTGAGAGTATAATTCCACCCATTGGTATTATTAAAAAGGCGGATAAACAAAACAAGCACATAAATCATAAATGTCACAAAGAGAAAGATCAGAAGAATAATGAGAATATACACTTAGCATATAAAAATATGCATGATTGAATTAAGATTCCAAACCCTGTTCTTATGAAAAAGAAATATTCTTTAGGAAAATGCTTTGTAAATATCTGACAGTTTAGATGAGGAAACAAACTCAATTACTCAATTCCAATTTTTGATATGATCCTCAATGAAATTGTGCCTAATCTCAATGTGTTTAGTCTGAGAGTGAAATACCATATTTTCGTTAGATTTATGGTGCTAGTGTTGTCGTATTTTATTGGAAATTTTTTGAGATTAACTATGTAATCGCTTAACTGTTGTTTCATCAAGATAACTTGCCCACAACAACTACCACAACGACATGTTCTTATTTAGACGTGGATTATGCAACACTTAATTATTTCTTGCTATACCAGTAGACAAGCGAGCTTCGAAGCAAATGACATGTACCACTGGTACTTTTTGATCCAATTTTCACCTAATAAAATAGGAATCAGAGTACCAAACTAAAGTATAATATGTCCATGCCACTACAAAAAACGCGTAAATTATGGCAATTTTATTGTGGTGTTTAACCAAACTGCCATTATTTACAGTATATTATGGCAGTTTTATCAAACATCGTGTTTTACATAATTTTTTAATATACTCAATCAATTCAAATGCGTGTTATTTTTTCAGTTTTACCTCCTAATTATTTTCCTTATGTTTTAGCCTTTTCTACTTTTAATTTTAATTTTAATTTATAATTTATAATAATATAAAAAACCTTAAAATCACATTGAACCGTTCTCTCACTTCAGTTCCTTCGTTCCCCTTCGTATTCTCCTTCCTTCTTCTCCATTCTTCGAGTTCTCCTTTATTATCTCTTTTCATCCTTCACCTTTATTAGTCCTTAATCGAACTTACCGTTATTTAATGTTACTACATAAATCTAAGGCTGATGATTTCTCTAGGGGTTGAGGGACAATGAGAAATAACTACTAACGAAAACAGAACTTTAATAGAAATATTTAATAGCGGGGTATCGGTATGTAATAAATCAAACTTCAGGGATTCAATGAATAGTTGGTGTAATCTTAAACGTCAAAATACTCTTCAGTAGAAATTATTTATTTAAAAGACTTTATCTCACACTCCCGTGTTGTTAACTCTGACTATACTCTTAAACCAGAATGCTTCGCTCTCGCTGTCTCATTAGAATTAAAAGTAATTTTTGGAATAAATAAAGTCTAATTAATCCTAAAACGCTCTCGGCGTGTTTAGAATTAATGCATAGTTTCAGCTATCCGGTTAAAACCTCAAACTCTCGTTTTATTGACCGTAACTCTTGTTTGCTTTGTACTCTCGTACGAAAATAGTTTTAAATTTAGAACAAGAAACTATAACTAGAAAATAGTATTTTATAAAAGTCAACACCAATTATTTACGAATCCCGTCGTTTTGACGGTCTTTACATACCGATATCGATTGGTTTAGCCAGACATGGATTCGAGAACAAACATGCTATTATGATAATTAAACATAAGACAAGGCATAAGCAATTGAAATAACAATTAAAATAGAACCTGGAATATAGACCGAAAAATGGAATTAATGATGGTTCTTGAATTCAAATAATACTGACACACTTGATAAATCGGGTACACAGTTACAATCAAATTCAATTGCTAAAACTAAAGTTGTAATAGTCCCCAATATGGAGAATCTATTACTTTACAAGTAAATATCAGCTTAAAATGCTAACAACAAAAATTCTAGCTAAAAGAGACGGTCCGATCTTTGAAGACCGAAACCCTGATATATACTCCCCACTCCTTGCCTTGAAAGTAGCCTTGAAGATCTCGTAGTTGACGCGGTTGGTTGACCTAGAAAAACGGGACTTGGAGAAAAATAAGGAGGAAGTGGTTTGGTGGCGTGTGCCATAACCCTAGATAGTGGGCGCCGCACCTTGCTTGGTGGCGGGCGCCACTCTTGTTTGGTGGTGGGCGTCACACCTATGCTTGAGGTGGGCACCACCTCTTTTAATTGGTGGCGGGCGCCACCCTTGCCATGTGGTGGTGGGCGCCACCTATTACCATTTTCTTTATTTTCTTCCCTTTTTCTTTCCTTTTTCTTTCCTTTTTACTCTTTTCCCGCTTTGCTTGCATAGACACTTCTTATTTGATAAATACCTAAAATAAATACAAAGTACGGCATAATGCTATGGAAAATAAGTAAAAAGCAATACAAGTTAAGTCAAATATACGATACATTTTCGCGTTATCGACATACTTGTTGATCTTTATCCAAGTTGGAGCCCTTCTTTGTGGTGATGCACAATTCTCATACTTGTGGGTGGCTAATTGAGTGTTCTCCTTAAAATGACAAAATGTATTTTTCATTAAAATGAATCAAAACAAACATCTTTTTTATTTTTACCATGAACTACGAGGATTTGATCCCCCATTTCATTTTGTGGGTACGTAGGCACGAGGCTCAGAAAGTCTTGGCAAACACAAAGATTATAAAAAAACATTTCTCTTCTCATCTCCCCAATCTTTTTGCAAACAACACCATTTTAATCCAAAATGCACAAATTTTCAAAGAGGTTCCTATAGAGTACTATAGATGTTTAGGGTGCTAGTACATTCCCTTTGCATAACCAATCCCCGAACCCTTATCTTTGTTTCTATTAGTTTTGTTCTAAAACGTCTTTGAGTTTTGTTCGTTCGTTTTCCCTTTCCTTTGGAAATAATAAAAGTGCGGTGATGACTCTTGCTTTGTATGTTAAGTTAATCAATAGCTTAATCTCAAAAATTTTACTATTATAGATTGTAGCAATTTGCAAATCCCCTTATCAAAACTACCCCCATAACTTTATGAGGGCCCTTTTCAACCTCGCTTCCTCTATGTGATGGTCGGCCTCTTTGTAGATGTATTTTCCAGACCATGGAGAAAATTTCCTCGTATCCAAAATTTGGACACTTATTTGTACACTCAAGAGTGAGAGGAGGAGTATTGTGCTTTGCCTCCCTCTTTAGGCATTATAGCTTTAAAGCCGTCCCCTTGATTTTCTATGGGGAAATCCTTAATTCTTCACTAAAAGCCCTCTAAAATAAAGAGGAGCAGCAATGTAATACTTATCTTTAATTTTTTTTAAAGGAATCCATATACACTTTAAATATTTTTATACCTTACTTTAGGGAGATCAACCATTGAGGATGGTTGGGGTCACCATACTTCCTCAATACATTGAACAAATGAAAGAACAACATCAATGTGGTTGAGTTGTCACTGTATTTAGTACAATGCTAAAAAAAACCACATAAGCTCAAATAATATGGTGCAACTATAACAAGGAGATTTCCTCAAGAATAGACACTCATATAAGGGTAGCTATACATCTCAAACATATTACATATACACTTATCATTTATGAGGAAAACCCATTTTTAGTCCGATGATAGCTCCATATTTTGTTATGAGACTTCTATCCTAACCCGATTGGAGTAGAATGAACATATTCCTAAACTTTTCATCCACCTAGAGATAATCACTAACATCAGGAGAAAATTCTAGTGTTGGTGGAGATGCCTTCTACCCCGTGCCTTCTTTATTGTTCAAAGACAAAAATGGTCACTGTAAGTGAAACATCTGTACCACTCTTCCAACCACCATCTTACTTCATCCTCAGTAACCTAACTCTTAAAAATACATCTTAAGCTTCTAGTATCACTTTGCACCTTAGGATCATCCACGGGGTTTTTTATATTAACGAGATTAGCCATCTCTATTTACCCAAAGGCAAGCCTAATCTCAACTTGTTTCACATCTACTATAATGGGGAAAACTCCTTATCAAATGGATTTATTAAAAAATTTACTTCAAATACAAGAGAGGGTGATTTATGATATTGAATTTTAAAATATTTTTGTGAAATAATAATTGTAAGTAAATTATTTTTAAGGAAAAGGTAAAAGCGGAGAATTAGGAAGCTGAAAAAATAAACGACAAAAATAAAAGGGATACAATTAGAGAGATCATACAAGATATTACATTGGTTCAACCTTAAACCATGCAACCTACTTCAATCCTCAAGAGTTTCCTCTTGAGATTTTCTAAGAGTGAAATACTATATTTTCATTAGATTTATGGTGCTAGTGTTGTCACATTTTATTGGGACAATTTTGAGATTAACTATGTAATCGCTTAGTTGTTGTTTCATCAAGATAACTTGCACACAACAACTACCGCAATGACATCTTCTTATTTAGGCGTGGATTATACAACACTTACTTATTTCTTGCTATGCCAGGAGACAAGCGAGCTTCCAAGAAAATGACATGTACCACTGATACTTTTTTGATCCAATTTTCACCTAATAAAATCGAAATCAGAGTATCCAACTAAAGTACAATTTGTCTCTGCCACTAAAAAAAACGCGTAAATTATGGCGGTTTTATTGTGGTGTTTAACCAAACTGCCATTATTTACCATATATTATGGATGTTTTCAAAAACGAAACAATGCTAGTTATAAAATGGCGGTTTCAAACGTCGTGTTTTACATCATTTTTAAAAATACTCAATCAATTAAGTGCATTTTTTTTTCAGTTTTACCTCCTAATTATTTTCCCTATGTTTTTAGATTTTCAAGTTGTTGAACAAGTTGCTAGTGTAATGAAAAATTTCCCTCAATTAGTTTGTTTTAAAATTAAACTTTATTTATATGTATTCTAATTTGGTTTATTTTTTTCAAATGTTGTAGGAAGAAAGCTAAATTGAAAGAACCAAGTACTAAAAGGGCTAGGGTTGGGAAAGAGAAAAAGGTTAAGAAACCTAACATTCCTAAGCTTCCTCTCACTACTTTCTTTGTCTTCTTATAATGGCTTCTTTGTCTTCTTATAATGGTTTATTATGTTTTATTGATTTGTGATATTTTGGTTCTATAGTTTAGGTGTTTTATTGGTTGCTTCAATTTATTGCAGGAATGATTTAAAAAACCTTTGAAAGAAGTTAATTCTAATTTAAGGATGTTAAAAGGGTAAGTGACATTGTTAAAATGTCCTATCTTTATAATCAGAATCGCTTCCTTTAATTTGTTCAAAACTTTTGAATCTTGACAGAAGTTTCTATTACATAAACAAACGTACAGAGTGTTAAAGATATCAAAAAAAGGTTAGAACAAGTCAAAGTTGTTGCATTTACATGTTTGGGCGTTGAACATATAAAAAAAAAGGTTATAACAAGTCAAAGTTGTTATATCATGGAATTGGAAACATTAAAATTGATATGCACAACAACAAAGTGTGCATATATTTTTTAAACGCATAAAATTACCTTCCAATTTTTCATTATCTTATTTGTGTGGTCTTTGTAATTTTCGCTGAATATTTAGAAAAGTATTAGAATTAATTCCAAATATCTTGAGAACTATTCTTATTATTTAAAATCATATGTTTCCATTAAAAACCTTAAAAAAAACATACTACATCTATGGTAATCATTATTAAAAGTTACATTATCTTTACTCTTTTTAGATCACTCATCAACTTGAAATTGGTATACTTCTAATGTCTGTTTGGTGTGATAGAAACTGATTCAAAATAAACAAATACCTGTTTATTCATGCACTCCTTTTCAGTGGCTACTTGAATTACCATATCCATCATTAACTTGGTTCTGCTATCAACTTCTTGTATTGCTAGTTTGATCAAAGGATGTTTTCATACCAATTTCATTATATCATCCTAATTTATCTCATACTATTGTGGAGTATATTCATACCCATTATCTTTTTCATGACAATGGCGAATGGAAAGGATTGAATTTGATTATTGTCTTTGGTATTGATAAATGGTGTTTGGATATAGATTAAAATTTAATAAATAATTCATCAAGAAGAGGAGAATGGTCTACATGTGTAAGGTAGGATTGTTTATTAAGGAAAGAGTAATTATAGAATACGTGGTGCTTTTTATTTTATATATCTCTTATTGCTTTGACAAAGTTTGATAGAGTTTTTATGTTAAAGATACTATTTTCTAATCACTCTAAATGTTTCTATTTATTATGTTTTTTTTATTGTTGATAATTAATATTTCAACATGTTTTTTAATAGAAAATTATTGATACTGAAAATTATGAACTTCATTTTTTTTTTAAAGTTTGAATATTGTGGCGGTTTAAACTCCCATTATTAAAAAAAACCGTCCTTTTACACTTAAGTATATTTTGGCGGTTTGATTGGCGGTTATCACGCAACATACATTATTTACGTCCAAATTTATGGTGTTATTAAAAAAACCATTTTCGCACTTTTGGGGATTAAAACCGCCATACTGTTACTCCTACAACCGCCACTATTTTCCTATTTTTTTGTACTATATAACCAAAAATGGTGTTCTACTAAGATCCCTCATAATGCATTTGGACACAGTGATATGTGATGCTTTGGGGTAGCCTATCATACCTTGATATTTGCTTATTTCTACTGCTTTTTCTTATTCCTCCTTGTCTAAACTTTAGGATATACTCATCGAGTTTGAGATTATCTTCGCTTTATCCATGTTGAATCCCTTTAGTAGCTCTTTGCAGTATTTTGTTTGATTGATGAAATTTCTTTTCTTTGATTAATGAATTTTCGATCCAAGAAATTATTGCAACTCCCCCATCATAGGCATTTCAAACTAATTATGCATCATATCAAAAAATTCATAGCATAAGGACTTGTTAGTAGCACCAAAAATAATATCATCGATATGAATTTGCACAAGTAAAATATCATGCTCGATTTTCTTAACAAAAATAATTGTATCAACCTTCCCACTTCTAAAATTATTTTCAAGAGGAAACTTGCTCAATCGTTCGTACCAAGTTCAAAGTGCTTATTTAAAATCATACAAAGTATTTTTTAACTTGAAGACATTATCATGAAAAGAAAATTTTAAAAATACATGAGGTTGATCAACATACATTTCCTCTTGGATGTAACTATTCAAGAACATGCTCTTTACATATAATTGGAAGAGTTTAAAATTAAAAATGTATGATAAGGCTAGGAGCATCCATATGGTCTTAATTCTTGCTACATGGAAAAAGATTTTATAATTTTGTTCCTCATGGGACAAATTTCGAACTCAATGCTTCGACAACCGATTCGACAAGATACACCAGAACCACTACAATAGCAAGTACTATATGATTGAGCAAAAAAATAATAAATAACACAATCAATTGTTTACCCAATTTTGTGAAACTACACCTATGTATTGGGGGATGAGTCCATAACCTAAGAAAGGAAAATCACTTATTAATAGTTTAGTACAATTAGTCTTACAAGCAACAACTCTTACAAGCAACAACGGAATCTATATTGTTAAATGCCTCTTACTAACACTACCCGATTACTTTATATTTAGAGCCTCCCTCTAAACATGATAACCTACTGAATTTCTTCTTTACCACAAAACCAGTGACAGTGGAAAACAACCACTAAACCCTAGCGATCAACTTCAATCTTAACAAGATGAAAGAATGTTGAATATTACTACTCAACTCGACAAAACTTTCATACCAAATTACTGAAACATATAGGTGTACATAATAATGTTGAATTTACAACTCAACTAGACAAACCTTCTATGCCAAGTTACTGAAACATAGAAGTGTACATAAAAATAGCAAGGACTCTTGTTAATCCTACCACTCTAAAATTTTTAACGTGAATCGTTGCTTCCCAATGTAGATTTGAGCTTCTTATATAGCAAAATGTCATAAGGAATAATTGTTAAGGTGAATGATTTATTTCCAATGTAGGCTTGAACACCTTATATAGTAAATCCTACCACTCTAAAATCTTCATTGATGTCCTTTGCCTCAATTTAAGAAACAAATGTCATAAGGTTACATACCTAGTTAAGGGCGTGTCAGGTTGTGACTTCCTTTGAAATATCTCTAATAACATTCTAGATGGATGATCATTTTCCTTCCTCCATTCTTTTAGGAAGATCTCGATGATCAATGTTTGAATCTTTATTTTTATTATCTTCTATTTAAATTTAATTTTGATTTTTATCTTGATCATTATCCTTATTTTGATTTTTATCTTGATCCTTGTCTTCTAGATATATTTTCTCCAAGATACTTGCACAATCAACAACATCTACCTCTACCGACTTTGGTTTAGATTCATCAAAGGTAAAATAAATTGATTATTCTATAGATATGGTTTTTTTATTGAAAATTCTAAAAGCTTTACTAAAAATGGAATATATTAAAGTTAAACCTTCATCAGCTTTAGCTTCAGTCTTTCCTAGATTATATTTCCCGTTATTGAGAAGAAAACACTTGCATCCAAATAGATAGAGGTGAGAAATATTAGGTTTCCTTCCTTTGTATAACTCATAAATCATCTGCTTTAGAATTGGTTTTTTTAAGACATGATTCATAACATAACAAGCAATGCTTACTGCATCTTCCCAAAAGTATTTAAGAAGGTTAATCTCATTAAGCATCATCATCACCAGCTCTTCAAGAGATCTATTTTTATGTTCCACTATCCCTTTTTTTGGAGTTCGTAAAGCATAAAAAGTGTGATCAATTCCATTTTTATTAAAATATTTCTCCAAATCCATAATTTGGAACTCTCCATCACGATCTCTTAAGATTGATGCAATGTTTATTCCTCCTCAGTCTGGATAACCTTGGATAATTTTCAAAAGACAACAAACATGTCTCCTTTATGAGATAAGAAAATCTTCCATGTATAACGAGAGTAGTTATACACAACTACAAGAGCATATTATTTACCGCCAAAAATCATGGTTTTGGATGAGTAAAAAAGATCCATATGCAATAGTTGTTAATGTCTATTTGTAGAAATAATATTTTTAGATTTAAAGGAGGACTTTACTTGTTTATCCTTTTAGCATGCATCACATAATCTGTGTTTTTCAAAATTTAAGTTTGACAAAATCAATTACTAAATCCTTGTGGACTAACTTACTTAGATATACATGTGTATATGAGCTACTCTTTTATGTCATATGCGAAATTCATCCTCATTTCTAAAAAAAACATACATTATTTGAAGAGATTTTGTTAAGGTTTACGGTGTAAATATTCCTACTTCTAGAAATGGTAAAAAGAGTTTGATTTGACTTAGATTTTATAACCATACATCGAGAAGAATCAAATGTTATGTTATTACCTTCGTCGTATAATTTACTAATACTTAGTATATCATACTTTAAACCAACAACTAAAATAACCTCCCCAATCGTTGGATTATAGAAATTACCAACGGTACCAGTACCAATGATTTTTCCTTTGTCGTTGTCACCATAAGAGACATATCCTCCTATTCAAATCATTTTGGATCCTCTAATACTAGTGCCAACAATATTATTACTGGATTTCTCATGAGGATCATAATCAGAGAAATATGATGAAACAACCATATATTTTTTTCATGATTTTCTTTATAAAAATGTGAAGGGGGATAACCATGTTTACTTTAATGAATTTTCATAATAAATTAAAATAGAGAAACATGACCACTTTTTATCACAATAATTGAATTTGAGAGTTTTGTATTTTGATGTTTGATGAGTATGGAAAATGTTACTGGAGTTTTTAATGTTATCTTTAGGTTCATAACCTAAACCAACTTTATTATACGAGGCTCTTTGATTTTCTAGAAGAAGATTCAAGTTGTCTCTTATTATAGTAAACTTATCAAGTATATTTTTTAGATCATCAATTTTACTTTTTAAAATATTGTATTGATCACACTTGGTAGGTTCAACTAAAACCTCATAAGAAGAGGAAGAACTTGAATTAAAATACTTTGTTTCTCTTTAAAATACTTTTTAGATCATCCCGTAAATTTTTATTTTTTATTTCAAGGGGAGAAATAGTAGTTTTAGAGGTGGAGACAAGGTGTTTTAATTTACTTAATTCTTTATTTAATTTATTGCACATGTGATAATAAGTATTACTTATTGAGGAGATAATAACAACTAGAATATTGAGGAGATAATGTCACTTATCATCCATGCCATTGTACCACTTTCCGCTTAACCAATTAAATTTATGCAAGAAAGCATGCAATAATATGACTCTCAATGTGTATTTGAGTGCAATTGTACAATATAAAACATCCGCTTATAGTTTGTCCTAACGACCTTACCTTTTAAAATTAAAATAAAACATATTACTTATTGAGGAAATAATAACAACTAGAATATTAATGAGATAGTGTCACTTGTCATCCATGCCATTATACCACCTTCCACTTAAGTAGTTAAATTTATGCAAGAAAGAAGGCATAAATTTTACTCTTAATGTGTATTAAGTACAATTGAACCGTACAAATAGTTTAAACTCGTACAAGTACATATATATTTAACTAGTTTATCTTAAGATGGTAAAAATTGTTCTAACTTCGCTTAATAAGTCATATGCCTCATTTCGACAAAAATGAAAATGATGAAATCTCTCTATCTTCTTCCTCTTATTCAAGTGCGACTGACTATGGTTTATAAAAACTAAATTAGCTAATTATTGTGGATCTATGTGTTTACAGATATAGTCAAAAAGCAATCTAAGATGGTAAAGTTTATGGATAGCAAGATATAAGTCAACTAGTAGCTGCTTAGTTTTGATGATGACAATATTTGAAGTCAAGCAACTTTTGAAGATAGACCAAGTGGTCAAAGATACACAAGATGGTTGATCAAGTTATCATCCTGAATCAAGTTAGACATCTATTTAAAGTCAACACTATAGTCCCATGAATTTCAATTGAAGACTTAGGTTTCAAGGATCACCGATGGTTTAACCTTTTAAATGATGGTAAGCAACATGGAGATATCTTAAATCATCAAGAAGACACAAGTTTCTTATGTGATGCTAAAGTCAAAGAAATGATGTCAAAACCTAAAGTTTTAAAATGTGAAAGAGAGAAAGTGTGAAAAAGAGAAAAGAAGCGTTTTTATTTATTTTATTATTATTTTTCATTTTTTATTTATATTTATTATTATTTTTCATTTTTGTGCCCACCACTCTCATACACCTCTCCACTACCCTCAAATTATATTTCCACTACTCTCACACACAAACGATACCAAAGTTTGGCTTTTGTTAAGCCCTGGTATAAGTAATAAATAATACTCACACATATTTTGTGAAGAAAAAATAATAAGCTATTTGATTCTTATAAGGAGGAAAACAAAAGTGTAGTAACAATTTTTCAATATCATCTTTCTCACACCATCTCCTACAACATTAGATTTCATTCATCGCAGAACAACCATCATCACCACTATATGACATAAACACCATCTTCATCACACAATAACCATTATCACCACCATATCACATAAATACCATCTTCATCACATAACAACTATCATCATCACCATTACATAATATCATAACTTTCATCAATATCACACCACCATCTTCACCACACCATATTTAACAACAACATAATCTTCAACAACAATATTACACCTTCATCAACAACAAAACCATAACCATCAATAACATAACACCATAACAACCATACAACACAACAAAGAAAATAAAGTGGAAAAAAGAAGAAGAGGAAGAAATGACCCACTACTCCCTTTTTTCGATGACAACAACAACCACAGCTCCGACAACCTCACCCCCGCATTTTTTCTTCGGCCAAGTTGCAACGCCACCCTTTATAAGAGAGCCAGTTGTCGCGCCGCAAAAAATACTTGAGTGCACACGCTCGAAGATACAACAGAGTCGCCACCAAAATTTATTTATTCCAGAAGGAAAGGGAAAATATTAATAAAACCCAAGAGGAAGAGAAAATGAGTAATGAAATTGGTTATGCAAGGTGAAAGTATTAGCACCCCTTACATCCGTTGTGCTTAACGGGAACCATTTTGACTGTTCTTTACGTGGATGAGTGTTCTAAAGGTTACTTGCAAAAAGAGAAAAAAAATAAGTTTATTGATTAGTGTGCTCGCCAATGATTCGAACCCTCGTGCCTACCTATTCTCATAGTGCGGTGAGAAAATCAGAGTTTTGTAGTTCGTGGTAGAGCATACGGATGTGTTAGTTGATTTTAGGGAAAACTTTATAATCGTATCCTAGAAGTGTATAGACGTTAGATGATTTTGATACTTGTTTGGATGCTCTAAGATTTTAGTCTGACTGCTAAGGAACAAATTATAATAGTTATTTTATGAAAATAAAATTTGTTTCGAAAATATTTGTGTGATAAAAGAAAAAGAAAGAGTTGCTTAACTGAAATTAAAAGAGAGAAAGTTTTATTGAATTGAGAAAGTGTTGTGAAAGATTTGTGAAATGGTGTTTAAACCGGGTAGTGGTTTTTAAATCAAAGAAGTGATAAAAGTGGTGTTTAAATCGAAGAAGAAAATAAAGTGGGGTTTAAACCAATAGAAAAATAGAAGCATGGTGTTTAAACTAAAAAGGGGATAGAAATGTGGTGTTTAAACCAAGAGGGTATGAAAGTCAAAAGAGTGGTGTTTAAACCAAGAGAAAGAATAAGAGTGATGTTTAAACCAAAGAAGTGGTGTTTAAACCAAAGAGAAAATGAAAGTGGTGCTTAAACTAAGAGATATTGTTTAAACTAAGAAAAGAAATAAGAATGGTGTTTAACCAAAGAAGTGTGATGTAGATATGGGTATTGTTAATGTTTGATTGTTGCAGTGTATATTGTCTGTGGAAAAGAAGACTCGATTGTCAGTCATTCGATTTGAATTGCACTAAAGTATATGAACGGAGTCGAGTAATTTGAACAACTAGGGCATACGCCTCGTACCCAAAGATACTCAAAACAAGTATAGGAATAATCTCTCCCATTCTTCTTCGTTTCTTAAGGCTCGTGGCGCACAATTCGATTCATGACTGACAAGTGTTGAGAGAAGAATCTTTTTGTTGTGCTTGATGTCCAGAGTCTTTAAAGTCTTATATGATGATGTCTTGAGCTTGTGTTTGACTTGGGATCTAGTATGATGCAAGTACAGAGGTATAATCCTATCAAGTGATCAAGGAACTTATGATCATCTGATTGGATATGGGAAAAAATATAAAATGTGAAGTGGCTAATTGATCAAAGACGACTTTGATCAATCAATCAAGGATGGGTCAAGATATCAAGCACGTGGATTTTATTTAAAGGACCCAATCATGAAGAAATTACAATGTTAATAACCTATTAGTTTCTAAAATTAAAAATAAAATTCTAATCAAAATCTAATATTAAATGTGTGTAAAAATCTAATAACTAATTCTTAACTAATGCTTAGTGCTAATTGGAATCTAATGCATTATCTTTGCTAATTTCAATTAAAAGGAGTATTAATGAAATGAAAAAAACCAACTAAAACCTAACTAGATCCTAAGTATTATCATGAATTTTCCTAAGTGTGTTTTATGAGTGTGAAAAAATGGCATTAAAATGTATTAGAAGTAACAAGAAAATGTATTAAAAATGATTTAAAAAAAGAAAGAAAAAGGAGATAGAGGCAGGGGGTGTCTGGGCCTGCAAGGGCGTGTAGGGAAATCAAATCAAACTTGGCCCTAGTCAACCCCTTTGGGCCTTGAAATAAGAGTTTCTTTCTTTACGCATAAAATCCACAATTTTAATCAGGGGCAGGGTAGTCTTCACTTAGTTTGGACCCCGTGTTCAAAGTATAGAAGGAGAATATTTCCATTAAGTGATCAATCATATCATATCCCTCTAAATAGGATGGAATAAAAATTCAAAATGGTTATCCCTTACCTACAAAAGGAGTGAGATAATCACAAATCTTGCAACAAATCAAGTAAGCAAATGTTACAGGATTTACTCCAATACAAAAAAAGAGAAATAAAAAATTAAAAGCAAAAGAAAAGCCCACTAAGTCGAAAGATTGAAAACAAGATTGACTTAGGAAAAAGATAGGGCGTCCCGGTGTACTGCAAACCCAAAGGATCAGTCCAGGAAAAAATAAGGGAAAGTAAGACAAAAAGAGGATCAATAACAAAAATCCTCAACAAGAGAAAACCTATGACTGCAAGCAAAAGCAGAAGGTGATTGCTTGTCACTCCAGATTCTCATTAGGTTCCACAACCATCATTGCTAATATTCAAAATCCTTATCTGAAATATGAATGCTTGTTTCGAGCCAATTGAACGTAGGAATAAAGAACAACACGGAGAACATGTGGGTAGAATAGCTTTAAAGCCTTATATCCTTTCTTTCTGAAACCATGAACCAAGCCATGTTACAACCCTCAAAAGACTTAATTGAAGTAGGGTTTATTTCAAAAGCATACTATGGTAAGATCGCGTCAAAGTTGACTCCTAAAGATTTTCTTGTCATTTGTATTGATACTGATATAGCATTGTAACTAGTGGTTCATTCACTATATGTCATAATCTTAGTGAACATACTTACGTTTCAAAACTTGCATGAGCATGACATTATAATTGTCATTTTCAAAATGAGCATTTTACATGTGAACATGCATTCGACATCAAGTAAGTTTACACAATGGGAAAGTTAAAAAGTTTTTTTGATATCCCAAAGCTCAGACCTCTTTTAGGATCCAGTTGATCTGGGGCAATCATGTCGAGATTTGACAAATCTCTCTAAATCATCCAGACAAAAGAAAAATTACTTCAAGGCTCATATTAAGGCAGACCACCCCAAGAGCGTGAGAAGTCAATAACTCCTAGAAATGGTTAATCAAAGATGATACAGTTCCAAGACGTTGAGGCAAACTAGTTTGAGATCTTCAGATGACAAGATTGCTTCATAACTTTGTGACTGGGGAAATTTATGCAAATACCCAACAAACTATGGCAGAGGGAGGATATGAAGGTACCAGAAGCTCTTTTAGTATCTTTGGTCCGTCCAGAATCTTTTCTAGTATCTTTGGTTCGTCCAGAAGCCTTTCTAGTATCTCTGGTCCGTCTAGAATCCTTTCCAATTTCTATGGTCCGTCCAAAAGCCTTTCCAGTATCTTTGGTTCGTCCAGAATCTTTTCCAGTATCTATGGTCTTTCCAGAATATTTTCTGGTATCTCTGGTTCATCTAGAATCTTTTCCAGTATCTTTGGTCCGTCCAAAATCTTTTCCAGTATCTCTGGTCTGTCTAGAATCTTTTCTAGTATCTTTGGTCCATCTATAATCATTTCCAATATCTCTGGTCCATCCAGAATCTTTTCCAATTTCTCTGGTCCGCCTAGAATCTTTTCCAGTATCTATGGTTCGTCCATAATCTTTTCCAGTTTCTCTGGTCCGTCTAGGGGCTTTTCCAGTATCTCTGGTTTGCCCAGAATCTTTTCTAGTTTCTCTGATCTGTCCAGAATCTTTTTCGGTATCTCTGGTCCGTCCAGGATTTGTTGTCTTCTCTAGTCCTCCCTAAGTATCTTGTTCTCTTTGGCCTATCCCAAAATATCCTTCCTCCCCAGTAGGATCAGGTTAAAATCCCCAGCAGTGGTGGCAATATACAACGTTCTCATAAATAACAGTTTCTTTGGTATTGTTAGTGACGAGTCAAAGTCTCCTCTATGCTAGAAATCCTACCTTGTGAATGGAATCCATATGTCCATATAAACATTCATACATCATGAAAATAAAGCATACAACATACATATCATGTTTCTCATTTACAATTAACATCCCCACAGAATATCAATAAATACCAGCAGGTGAACCCATGAAAGTCAAATTGCCATCCCAACATTCCACGTGACCGTTCTCAATGGGATTTTTTTGTATACTTTGGTATTTAATCCTCTCTTACCTCGAATACCCGAAAAACTCTCACAATTCGCCCATTCAATTTTAAGAAGATTAAATAGGGGAAATTGTTGTACCCCAAAATTTTCTCTCCCATTTTCACCTTTTTCACTCAATCCCTGACTTGAGAATCATATACACATACTCATGTTTCATTCATGTGTATCATTCATTTATTGATACTTGATAGTTGATCACTATGGATTCAAAACTCTATGGCTTACAAGGCTAGGGTTTGTGTGTGGATTAAACCTTAGAAGGGTGACTTGGATCTTCATCTGATCATAGGGGAAGCGAAACCCTAATTTTATGATCTTTGAGATATGCATTCAAGAAGACTTCATCATGGAATTCCTTATGGCATCAAAACCCTAATGTTGTCTCCTACTCATTGGATGGCCTCCTAGCCCTAGTTCCATGTGGTTCTTCACCCATTGTGGTTTGATTCTCCTAATTGATCAAGGTTCACCCAAAAACCTCTTGTTCATGTTTCATTCATGTTGTTTCCTTGGTTATGATTCCATTCATTTATGCTTAAGCCCATTAGTCCTAGCCCAAGTTCTTCGTCTCATAACCTTCATCTACTTCCATTCATTCATCTGATCATTGCCACACTATCATTGCTTGGTCCATAGATTTTTTTTAGGCCATAGTGCATTGTATCTTATTGGCCTTGATAAGGTCTTTGTGTCTTTCTTTCATGTGTCATTTGTGGATTTTGGTTTGAGTTTATACAAGTCATTTCAATCCATTTTAAATTAGGTCGTTTGATACAAATCATACATAATTACAAGTCATGATCATTCAAGTTTAAATTTAATACAAATCCATTTCAAACTAGTGTATTGTAAAAACTCTCTCTCTCTCTCTCTCTCTCTCTCTCACACACACACACACACACACACACACACACACACACACACACACACACTTACACACACATAATAAAAAATTCTTGAGAAGCCTTTAATGTTTTAATAAAATCACCAAAAAATTTTTTTAAGGCTTAATCAGTTGATTAGGGGAGTGTTCAATTGATTTGGAGACTTTTTCTGAGTATCTACTCGATTTGATATTTTTCCTAATCAATTAAATGACGCTTAATTGAGTCTATAATTGATTGAGAAAATCTCTTAATAAATTGTAACGACTATATCAAAACCTTCCATTTTAGGCTACAACAGTCGATTAATTAAGTGACCTAATCAATTAGCCTAATCGATTAGAGCATTCATTTGACCTATGATTTGTTTCCAAATTTATACCATGTATTGGCCTATAGATAAAGAGCTTTTCTATCACTCTTTCACATCTAAAATAATGAAAAAACTCACTTTTAATTTCCCTCATCACCTCTTTAAAATTTTATTATTTTCTCACATATTTTAGCCTCAGTGCTTTGAGAGTGTTCTTGAGTCTAAGTGAAGGATATTGTTCTGGGTAAGGACAAAATTGTAAATTTAATAAGAATAAGTTTTCTCCTGAATAAACATTTCTTCCATAAGGAGTAGATGTTTTGGTTGTAGATAAACCATTTAAAACCTCTTGCTTTTATTGGAGGATTATCTTAGGAAGTCTTTAGTTGGTTAGTGATTTTATCCATTCAATAAAATCTCTCTTTTGCTTCATGAAGATCGGCCAGTGAAAATCTTCATAATGGTTCTTGAGCTCGGCCTAGTTAAAATTTTATCTGTTCAAAATTAACCCAATTAAAATATCTTTTGGTTTCTGAGTTCATCTTGGTGTAAAAACTAAGTATGTTCAAGATCATCCTGGTAAATATCTCGCTTTTGCTCGTGGTTAGCCTATGTAAAACCCCAATTTGGTTTGGAGGAAATACAACTCAAAACTATCTGGCGGTTTGAGATTAGCCTGTGCAAAATCCCTGTTTGGTTTTGAGACTAGCTCCTTTAAACCTTATTCACAGTTTGGTTAGAAGTAATCCTAAAAAAATCATTTCCTTATACACGGGGGTTCGTGACGATAATGACACACCAAAAGTTTACGGTTGTACGAAGTAGTAAAAATTTATTGAATCACATATACCAAAGGTTGATTACCAATTCCCTTCTATCGGTGTATATCTAGAGTGACAGAAAATATGGAGTTTTATAAAAATGTTTAAATAAAAAACTCTTTTGGAAAAACAACTTAAATAAAAATCACTTAAAATACTTTGAAACAAACAGGACTTTAGTGTTCATGATCCCCACTCTGAAACATTCATATGATCGCTTCACTTATATTACGAGAACTTGGACACTCTTATAGAAAATTGATAAATATGGACAACACCTACATTTGCTAGTGTGTTTCTCCTATCTATGGAGAATAATTCATATGCTTTTGCACGCCCGAATTATTCATCAAATGATTATTTTCTTTTATCCATCTATAAATATGAAACGTTTCTCAATTGCGTATGGGCACTTTTTTTTGTATCAGACTTACATGTTTAAAAACATGCGCTCGGATACGAATACATATCCTTTCAAACTATGATCGGTATCTGAGAACTCTTTACTTTCGTACAAGCATTGGAATGAAAAATTCAAGTTTTAAAATAATCTCGTAGTTAAAATCCTCGTAATTGATTAGTGAAGAATCATACGAATGCCCATGAGTTAGGTCTCATGACCCTTAGTCCCTAGTGGACTACTCACTCATGGTGGAAAACAATACAATAAGAGAAATTATCGCAATAAAAAACATGATTAAGGGTAAAATCACAAATTGACAATTGCAAATAAGAGTGAAAACAACCTGGCTGACAAGAAACCCACTTGAATTGAGATAGATCCAATGATCCAATGGAGACTTGAATATAGAGAAATACAGTGACTCTTAGAAAATAAAATACGTAAAAACAAGAATAAAAGTTGGATTCCTAAACTCATGACAAACTTTGAATTTTAAGGAAAATTCTAAAGGTGGAATAAATATCACAGTTCAATGCTCATTACAATAAAAAATTGGTTAAAATCAGAAATTGAAAAGATCGTAAAACTGTCTAGAATGCCACAAAAGGACACAAATCGGGAAATCTCTTGTCTGCCTGCTACGATCTATAGCAGCTACTATGGATGCCCATAACAGGCCCTTGAAAAATGTATGAGCGCTTGCTCAAAATAAGAAGAGATAGGGTTTGGCTGCTATGGTCCGTAGCAGCTATTATGGTCGCCTGTAGCAGCCGTTTGGTAATTGTACTGAAAATTCTTGATCTTTCGCCATTTTCTGTGCTTTACTTCAATTTGGTTCCTCTTTTGTCCGAGATACCTCTTCAAGCATGAAATTACCAAAAAATACAGATTTATGAGATAACCTTTTAAAAGCTCTCAAGACTTGTGGATACTCTTAAGATTAATTCTTGGGAACATGATTAGGTCTTCTTATCCTAGCCTTTATAATTCTTCGTTGTTATTACTCTTACCCTATCTGTTTATTTTCAAAAAAAATCTTTACTTTGAATTTCTGTTGGAATTTACTCAACCATTTTTAAAATATATTTTCGAACTCTAATTTATCAAATGACTTTATTTTAAATCAACGTTTTTAAACCTCCATAATTCACCTCCTTATTGTGTAAAGAGTCATATATCCAACGACTATAACTCTCATGCATGGTTGCCAAAGGATGCTTACTTCATTTTCATCTCTCAGCTTAGCAATGAATAATTTGTTATTCTTTATGTTAACTTTTTTTAAACTTTAATTATTTAAATTGTTTAATACTTTCTCAAATATTTTTGTCATGCTTTTTGTTTGATGACAAAAAAGGTAAAAGTATTTAAATATAAAAGAGAGATGGTTTATTATGGTAAATTGCTAATGAATTAAAATAAATTTTATATTTTTATCAAAACTTGTTTAAAAGATTTCCTCTAGTTCTTTATTGAAAATTTATATTTTAACATATTGAGTTTTTACATTTAATTTTTGCATAGTCTTAAAGGAGTAATTAGGTGCGATCCTATGTGATTTTAATCATATATATATATATATATATATATATATATATATATATATATATATCAAAAAGCCTAAATAGTGAATTTTTTAAAACATCACTGATATGACAGAATCTTTTTTTCTTCTCACATTTTTTTTTATATTCAATATTTTCACATTAGTTTATTTTATTATTATATTTTATTTTGATGTTAGATTCGACCAATGCAGTGGAGTTAAACGCATGACCATAGTATTGACATGATAATGCATTATCACTAAACCAATCAACATATTTGTTTAATTTATTGCAAGAAATATATATATATTACATATATTATCTAGAATTACCTAAATAATTTATTAATTAGTTTAATTATTTCATATCATTAAATAGTTTAATTAGTATTTCAACAATCTAATATTTTAACTATTAGTACTTTAACTATTTATTTTATTATTATTTCAACTCTTTAAAATTTCAATTATTAATATTTCAATTATTAATATTTCAATTATTTAACTTATTAAATATTTCAATTATTTAATATTTCAAATATTTAACATTTTAACTATTTAATATTTCAACTAATAATTAGTTTATTAAATATTTTAACTATTAATATTTCAACTAATAATTAGTTTCTTAGAAATATTAATAGTTAAATTAGTTTAAATATTTCAACTATTAATATTTCAACTACTAATATTTCAACTAATATTAAATTTTTTAAATGAGTTTAAATATTAATATTTTATATTGAAGCTATTAAACTATTTTGACTATTAAAGTATTTAAATTAATTAGTTTAAATATAAAATATTAATATTTCGTATTTCATATTTCATATTTCATATTTCATATTTCATAGTAATATTTAAAATAATAATTAAACTAATTATTATTTCAAATATTTAATTACTTAAGAGTTGAAATAATAAATAATGAAATACTAATGAAACTTTTTAAATACTTAAATAAGTATTTAATTATTAGTATGAAATATTAATTGTGAAATATTGAATTTTTGAAATAAAAATTAATTTAATTAGTATTTAAAATATTAATATGAAATACAAAATATTAAATATTAATAATTTATGTTTAAACTAATTAGTTGAAATACTTTAATAGTTAAAATAATTTAATAGTTGAAATATGAGATATTAAATATTAATATTTAAATTAATTTTAAATTTTAAATATTATTTGAAATATTAGTAGTTGAAATATTTAAACTAATTCAACTACTAATATTTCTAATTAACTAATTATTAGTTGAAATATTAATAGTTGATATATTTAATAGTTTAAATATTTAATAAACTAATTATTAGTTGAAATATTAAATAAATTAATTATTTAATAAAATAAATAACTAAAATATTAATAATTAAAATATTAAATAATAGAAATAATAATAAAATAAATAGTTGAAATACTAATTAAATTATTTAATAATATGAAATAATTAAACTAATTAGCAAACTATTTAGTAATTATAGATCATTAATAATATATATATATATATATATATATATATATATATATATATATATATATATATATATATATATATATATATATATATATATATATATATATATATATATATATATATATATATATATATATATATATATATATATATATATGTTGATTGTAATCTTAAGTGTCGGGTTTTTGTTATCGTATCCATAGGGATTGTAAGATATCACCACCTTTCGATGGTTGTATTAATTCTTAGCTTAAGGTATCAATAGGGTTTTGGTGTTTGTCACAGTATCTTGCATAAAAAGGTAATAAAATGCGGTAAAAGTTTTGGTTTGAATATTTGAGAAATATTGCCAAAGTTAGGGTTCAACGATCACTTTGCATGTATTTGTTCGGTCAACAATCTTATAAACTCCTTTAGATGATAAATTATTTCACAAAGTCCTCCCAATGTGTTTCTCTCGAACACACATTGTGAGTTTTCCCATTTTGATCCATTGTTTATCTCTAACACAATCTATCAAAATGACAACTTTTTGGTTCAACCTTATGGTGAACAAAATCATTCATTACCAACTCTAGCTAACAAACAAGATTGGATGAAAACCTAGGTTAAGAGTTGGTAAACATCTCTTGATCATAAACCAACACAAAGAGTTTTGAATAAGAACAAAGTTTTCATCATATATTCACCATTAAAGAGTTTACAAATGAAGATCCTTACATTTACACACAAAGCTAATGATCATCTACATCTAACCTTGACAAATGGAGGACTTAGCTACTCATTTTCATGGTAGCTTGGTCGGCAAGTTTCGGAAGAAGGTTGATCAACATCCAAGTCGAATAATCAAGATTGGATGGGAATCCACCTTCTTTTTGTAAAAGATGGTTAAGAGATTAAGAGAAAATGAAATTTAGGTCACAAAAGATTCTTGGAACAATGCTGTAAAATATCTAGAAAAAGTACAAAAGTAGGAAAAATAAGGTATGGCTCCAAAAAGTGGCACTTGCTACTTATAGAGCAGCTACTGGGCTGTCATGCTCGCTAGGCGAGCAGAATGGCTCGCCTAGCGAGCCCCTAATTGAGGCACCTGAGGCACCTGCGCCCAGAGAAACAGCCTATCTCAGACTGTCATGTTCGCCTAGCGAACAAAACCTTCGCCTAGCGAATGGCACGCTTCAACCTTCGCTCCAGCGAGGTTGAGAGGTTTTGCTACTGGAATCCTCGCTGGGAGCTCGCTAATGGCTCGCCTAGCGAGTGAGTGCTGGCTGCGCTTTTCACCAAGTCTGGACGTGTTCGCCACACTCCTCGTTGGAAGCTCGCCTAGCGAGTGTGGTGATGTTTGCCTCTGTTAAATACTGGAGCATTTCGCTGCACGCTCGCTGGACGCTCGCCTAGCGAGTCCTTCGCCACAGGCCTCGCCTAGCGAGGAAGCTGATGAATGCTTGTTTCATTTGATCCCTTTGCCACATTTCTTGTGTCTTCATTTTCTATTATTTCATGCCTACTTCCTGCACAATAACACACAAATCAAAGGTACCAAGATAGATTATCATTGTATTGCATTTCATCTGAAACAAAGGTGGTTTCGACATTTTAGCAAGGAAATGGAGTGAAAGATACCCATATTTGATAGCTCAAATAAGCACTTTTGGGTATCTAACAACTCTCCCCAACTAGATTCTTGCTTGTCCTCAAGCAAAGTATGCCTCTTGAAGGACAAGAGGATTTGCTTTAAGAAAATGGTTTCTCCGAAGTTGGATAAAACGGCTCAAACACAAGCGAATCAGCATATACAAGTTTCCAACGGTTCGAATAAAATAATACACAAGAACTAAAACTAAATAGCAATGCGAAATATTTATCTATCTACAACAATATTATTCTGAATGAATCACCCTATCTCTCCTCTTCGAATAAGGAATGAAGAATTTACGCGTTTGCAACCGCGGGAATAATTTCACTCTCCAACAAATAATGGAGAAATCAATTCGATTCATACAATGTCTAACAATTATAAATGGTAATGTGGAAGCACGAAGATCACTAAGGGCTTTTCGGTTGAAGCTTGGTCAGGTTAACAAACAAGGGTCATTTCTAAGGTCATTGAAAACGAAATTGCCGATGCAAAAGAGACATTCACTGTACATTATTCACACATCTCGACTTCGTTCCTGTCATACCCCAAAATTTGCCCGTTAATTTTACAAGGCATTTTTCAAGGCACTCCAACTTATTTTTCAAGACATTGACCTTAAAGGAACAAAGACCCAGCTCACAGATGGCCGAATCCAGAAAATGGCCCAAACTGGCATGCTCGCTAGGCGAGCAACTCCTTCGCCTAGCGAACCCTTCGCTATGCCACTCGCCTAGCGAAGCTTGCGAATACCAGAAAATTCTGGGCTTCATTCTGAGCCCATTAGGTCACGGAAAAGCATTACAAATACCAACATTTCAGTCAGAAAAGAGAGAGGGAGACGAACCGGAACCCTAGCAATCAAACCTTGGAGGCTAACCGAGAGAATTCAGAGCAACCCTAAAGGAAACCCTGAAGGCAATTCATCGGCACAAAGGTTACCTCCGCCCAACTCAATCCGATCCCAAAGGTGATCTGCCAATTCAACGTTGCAATTCAATCGCGAACAGGTTTGCGCATCACTACTGTTTTATGCTTCCAATCTGTAATCTCTGAATACATAATGCATCATGATTGAATTTCTGGATATGTAATTAGAGTTTGCATGTGAGTTTAAGTATGCCTGAATATCCTGAATGTTGGACCATGTTATTTCTGTAATTGAATGCCATAGGGCGTGCAGCATGCTGAGATCGTACTGTTCTGAAATTCAAAACCCGCAGCCGCTCGCTAGCACATCGCTAAGCGAGCATGTAGCGAGTATTCGCTAAGCCTTCGCCAGGCGAGGCAGAGGCGAACGTGACAGTCGCTAATATTTTGGTTGTTCTGTTCTATGCTTATCTGATCTGTTCTATTTTAATCATGCGTTATTTTTGCCTGACATTCCTACTGCTGTGTTTCTTTTGCGGTGTAATCCTCGATTGCACCCCCATTTGGTATTCTGACCTGTTTGCTGAATATTGTAAGGATTCATATACTCCCGGAGAAGGTAGATTGTTAGGTATTCCACTTTATTTGTGGGATACCCTTGTGGAGATTCATCCTAATTACTTAATTGATTTTAATGTAATTATTTAATTGATTTTAATGTGGAGATTCATCCTAATTACTTAATTAATATGGACCTAACTACCTAATTACAACTACCTAATTGATTGTAAAATATTGCCTTTGAATATGTGATCTTGGACCTCTCTTTGTTGCCCTACGGTATTACGGTATTACGGTCATGTCCCGCGAATGTGGGGATACACTTAGCAAAGACCCTTAGGTTAAATCATCATGTCCCTATAAAATAAATCATAGTCCCTCGGATGTTGCCTGCGAATATATGATTTTGCCCCTCGATGACCCTTCGATGTAGCCTACGGTTAAATGATGATCGTCCCTTCGAATGCTAAGGTATCCTTACAAATGTTGCCTTCAGTGACCAATCGATGACCCTACGATGACCCTTTTACATCCAACGGATAAGACTACTTACTTCTCAATAGTAAGGACAGTTTTACCCTCACAAGGATAGGAAATGCCCATAAAGACCTTGGGTAGGTATAACTCTTAATTGCTGGCTCACAACCTAAAACATTTTTCATACCTCACACTTTGCAAATACTAGAAGATCACCACTTGGTATACATTCGTACTAAAATCATTGCCAAGTTATATTCTTCTAAACCGCTTTCAAAATTAAACGAGATAAATACTTTGTATACAGTCGTACGAGGATCATTACAAAGTTACACTCTCTTTCCAAAACATTTTTTCAGACAAACATAAGTGATCTAGCAATTAAGAGCCCATGGATAACCATGGATACAAAGGGTGCTAACACCTTCCCTTTGTATAATGTACCTCCCGAACCCAAAGTCTAATTAAGGTCTTTCCTGTTCTTTTCCACCTTTCCTTATTGGATAAAAGAAAAGTCGGTGGCGACTCTTGCTATCCGCGACATTTGCTTTTCAAAGCAAAAAACACAAAAGTCAGTTCACCGTATGACAGAACTAGCGACTTTGCTGGGGATATACTTAAAGAGAGGTTACCTTAAAACCAGTGGATCACTTATTTAAATGGTCTGATTTACTTTTAAGGGATTGCTTGGGTATTTTATGCTTGAGTGAAAGATCCTACACCCGGATCTAGTGTACCTTAGGTAAGTAGCAAAAGATCATCGCGACTATCCGGCGTATACTGGAATGGTCAAAATGATGGCTACGGTTAATGTGACACTTTGGATGTCCTGATGTTCCTCATGTTTACTTGAGGAAAAATTTGGCTTCCGCGTGGTGTCATCAAAGCATTAACCAGACCTTTAGAACCCTAATTGACTCATCCTAGCCATTAGAAAGTAGTGAGATAACTGACTTCGGTTCCGACTGGGGTTGGTTGAGACTCGATACTACACTCTTTGAGATTGGACTTTAGGGAAGCTTCGGTCAACCACTTGGGGTTGCACTGAAGTGGACTTAAAGAAAGGTCAATGATTTGAGATTCTTCTAGAACCCGGTTACTATTCTAGGACAGTTTGAACCAACCAAACTTCAGTGGGGAGGGTATTTACCTATGGAACTCATGCAAGCCTTAAAACTTAGGGATGATTGTTGTGTGGCTTGTTTGTGCTTATTATTTGCTTACCATCATAACATCGTAACATCATAACATCATGACATCATGGCATTGTACTAACCATTTCAAGGACTTAGGGATTTAGCTTTGCCCTGTTAAACAGGTTATGGCTTCCAGGAAGACCATCCGGATCAATTTTGTAGCAATCTCTCCTCAACTCAAGAGTTTAGTGGCAGAACTTCCCGATCATGCTCAGTTCATCAAGAAGCATGGTTCCCTCATCAATTTGGTTACCACTGGTTTCAAAGAAGATATGATGAGAGTTTTATTCCAGTTCTTCGACCCTAAACATCATTGCTTCACCTTCCCAGATTATCAGTTGGTGCCCACGTTATAAGAACTCTCCAGGCTGCTTGGGATACCTATCCGTGATCAAACACCTTTCAGTGGTTTAGAAAAGATTCCGAGGTCTGAAGAAGTTGCCGCGGCTTTACACATGACAAAGTTAGACATTGAAACCAATTGGGTAACAAGAAGCGGAGTTAAGGGTTTACTTGCCAAGTTTCTGATAAATAAGGCCCGAGAATTCTTAAAGGTTATGAATGTCCATGCTTTCGAAGACGTTCTAGCATTACTAATCTATGGTTTGGTGTTATTTCCTAATCCGGACCAATTCGTAGATATGAATGCTATTAAGATATTTCTCACTCATAACCCTGTGCCTACCTTGCTTGGAGACATTTTGCATTCCCTTCACACCCGTACTATGAAAAGGCAAGGGACTCTCATGTGCTGCATACCTTTATTGTCTAGGTGGTTTATTTCGCACCTTCCTCAATCAGTCTTGAAGAATGAGCAAAATCTGAAATGGTCTCAAAGGGTAATGTCGCTCTCCCATTCAGACATCTGTTGGTGCCCTCATCTCAAAGAAAATGTTATCATCATTGACCGATGTGGAGAATTCTCTAACGTACCACTCCTGGGGATAAGAGGAGGTATTACTTATAACCCAGCTTTAGCCCTACGCCAGTTGGGGTATGCTCGAAGAGAGGGTCCACATGAAATAATTATTCAAGGCACTGTGTTTGACTACGACACCGATTCCCAAGGTCTCCGTCAGAGATTTGTACGAGCCTGGGGCATGGTGAAAAGAAGCACTTTAGGACAGAAAAACTCTATTCCTATGGAACCTTATCTCAAATGGGTACGCGCCAGAGCTCGTGAACTTGTCATGCCATACCTTGCAGTCGGACCGCTGATTGTTGAACCAGAAGTTGAAGGAGGTACTCCTCAGATCATTCCTTATCCAGATATGCCTACCGATGTTGAAGAATTGAAGAGATCCTGGATCCAGTTGAGAGAGGAAAGGGATACTTTTGAAGCTCAGTTCTGTGCTGAAAGGAAGAAAGTGTTAGAACTCACCAGCCAACTTAATGAGGAACGAAGACTCAATGCATATCTTCGCCCAAAAAGAAGCCGTCCCTGGGAGACTTGAGCTTTCATTGTATTTTATTATTTCTTTTTTGTAATGAGCATTGATTAAAGAAATTATTAATAAAAGTTCCTCTCTTTTTGGTGGTTTACGCAAAGTTAAATTCCAAAAGTCCTTGAAAACATTTCATACATTGCATAGCATAACATGACATTGCATAACAGGTATTCTAAAAGCTCAATGTTCTTACGGTCTCCCTTCTAAACAGAAAAATGGCTCTCGAACAAACTGTCAAAGATCTCCAGGCTCAGAATGCTCAATTCCAGGAGATGATGCTGAGCTTATCCAAGGGGCAGGAAGAACTGAAGGCTCTCTTGCTCGAGCAGAAGAAAGACAAGAAACCTGTAAGTTACATCAACCCGGGAAGAAGGCTTAAAGGACAGGCCGCAGGAGTCAAGATCAGAATGCCAGAGGATCAAGAAGAGGAAACAGAGAATGATTCAGAAGAGGAGAATGTTGATCTCTTCAACCCTGAGGACGACGATGAAGATTACGAGAATGAACAGTACTCTCCAAAGGATGGCAAGTATAAGTTGTTAGAAGAACGTATGCTAGCTATGGAAGGCCAGAAGGCGCCCGGTCTGGATTTTGAAAGCCTGGGTCTGGTTTCCGACGTGGTCATTCCCCGCAAATTCAAGATCCCCGTTTTCACTAAGTACGATGGTGCGTCTTGTCCTCAGATGCATCTGAGAGCTTATGTGAGAAAGATTCAGCCGTATACCACTGATAGGAAGCTATGGATCCATTTCTTCCAAGAGAGTCTGTCTGACACACAGTTAGAGTGGTACTATCAGCTCGAAAGCTCTAACATCCGCACCTGGACTGATTTAGCAACAGCTTTCTACAAGCAGTACCAATATAATTCTGAACTAGCGCCTACTCGGCTGCAATTGCAGAATATGACTATGGGATCTAAAGAAAGTTTCAAAGAGTATGCTCAAAAATGGAGAGATTTGGCTGGCAGAGTCAAACCCCCTATGACTGATCGAGAATTAGTGGACATGTTCATGAGTACATTGACTGGCCCGTTCTACAGCCATCTACTGGGAAGCTCTTCATCGGGTTTCACTGAACTTATATTGACAGGTGAACGTGTTGAAAGCGGCATTCGAAGTGGAAAGATACAGGCGACTACCTCTGCAAGCACCAAAAGGTCCTACCAGGGGAGGAACGAATCAAATGCTGTGTACGGTCAAAGGGGTCGTAACAAGAAAAATCGTGACCATACCATTGGAGCAGTTACGATTGCAACACCGCCATCTCAAAACTTCCAGCACAGACAAGACAGGCCAAGAAGGCAGTTTACCAAGATCAATATGACTTTAGCACAGGCACTGCAGGGTATGCTAAAAGCAAATTTGATTACCCTCAGAGATCCTCCTACGAATCCCAACACTACTTCTCCTCGTTATAATCCCAATGCCAGGTGTGCGTATCACTCCGATAGCCCCGGGCATGATACAAACGATTGTTGGTCGTTGAAGAATAAAATTCAGGATATGATCGACGCTGGGGAAATTGAATTTGAGCCTCCGGAGACTCCTAATGTCATCACTGCACCCATGCCTAATCATGACAAGGCTGTTAACGCTGTGGATGACAATTCTCACATTTCTAATGTAGCTGACTTAACATCTCCTCTCCTGGCCATCAAGAAGAAGTTGTTGCAAGCTGGCTTATTTCCAGGTTGTGCTGAAAATTGCGATCTCTGTATATCCCGACCCAATGATTGCTTGAAGTTGAGAAATGGTATTCAACGGCTGATGGACGATCATACAATCCTCTTCGAAAAGGTTCCTAAGGTGGAAAACCCTATTGAAGAAATATCTGTGATTACTAGGTCCAAGGTTCCAGTAAAGATTACCGCTACTAGAGTGCCTGGGAAGATTACTGCTGAGCCCAGGGTAGCTCCCCTAATCATTACTGCACCTGGCCCAGTACCGTATTCCTCAAGCAAAGCCATTCCGTGGAATTATGGAGGTGATGTTTACATCCATGGCGTAAAGCAAGATGATAATTCTGCTGATTCTAATGACGTTGACATTGTTGGGACTAGTAAAATTACTCGAAGTGGAAGGATCTTCTCTCCAGAAATCTCACCTCCCGCCCCTGAAACTCGAGGAAAAGGACCAGTAATCAATCCTTCCCAGTCAAAGACACCAGTCGAAGTTACTACCGAAGATGTTGCCAAGCAGGAAATGGAAGAAATGCTTAAAATCATCCGTAAGAGTGATTTTGATATGGTAGAACAGTTGGGGCATACTCCGTCTAAGATCTCGATGTTATCCTTGTTGTTATCTTCAGAATCTCATGCCAATGCCTTGATAAAATTCTTGAAGACTGCTCATGTACCTCAGGAGACCTCCGTCGATCAGTTAGAAAACTATGTTGCTAACCTGACTGTTGACAATGGCCTAGGTTTTTCCAATGCTGACTTGACACCAGCAGGGAAGAATCACAATAAAGCTCTGCATATCTCCATTGAGTGTAAGGGGATCACCTTGTCTCATGTGTTGATCGATAATGGCTCTTCTTTGAATGTGCTACCGAAAGCCGTGCTCGATAAACTTGACTGCAAAAGCATTGAACTGAAGCCTAGCGACATTGTGGTGCGTGCTTACGATGGTGCGAAGAGTGTTGTCCATGGTGAAGTGGTTCTCCCTATCAAGATAGGACCTCAAGTCTTCAACACTACCTTTCATGTAATGAACATTCGTCCTGCCTATTCCTGCTTGCTGGGACGCCCTTGGATTCATGGGGCAAGTGCTGTAGCCTCATCTCTCCATCAAAAGCTGAGATATCCAATAGAGGGTAAGATCGTCACTGTGTGTGGAGAAGAAGAGTATATTGTCAGTAGTGTGCATACCTTCAGATACGTCGAGATGGATGGTGAATTCTTTGAGACTCCGTCTCAGTCATTTGAAGTAGTTCCTCCGACTAATCCTGTCCTTAAGCCAACTTCCTGTGCGCCCAAGGTTATTCGTGCTCCTCCTACTATGATTTCTCTGAAAGATGCTCAAGCTGTGGTTGAAGATGGTGGTCGTACTGGCTGGGGTCAACTAATCGATGTACCATACAAGTCTGATAGATTCGGCCTGGGATTTAGCTCTGAGAAGGTAGTCAAGAATCAGATTAATGTTGTAGAAGATGCTGACAGTGATTGCGACCTGGATAGCTGGATTTTCCCAACAATTGGTGACGGACTCAATAATTGGAAGGCTGAAGACACTATCCCGATTTCCTTTAGTCAGGAGTAATTGTTTTTGTCTATTTTAGTGTTGCAAATTTTTAATTTTTACAATTAAACTTCTTAAAGCATTGTGTCTATGCCCGGGGCACAATAGCTAATTTGTTAAGGGTTTTGTCATTTTCATAAGCATATTCGCATTCAATAAATCAATGGACCTTTTTGCATTCAAATATTGCGCTCTTTGTCTTTCCTGTCATCTTCCAAACAAGCTATGTTCTCTTACACACACTCACGTAACAAACTGCAGATCCATATCCACTCTGGATCCTGTTGATAATAGTTCTACTACTGTTCATTATGACTTTGAAAATCCGATCTACCAAGCCGAGGATGGAAGTGAGGAAGATTGTGAAGTCCCTGGTGAACTTGCCAGAATGTTACTGCAAGAAGAAAAGACCATACAGCCGCATGAGGAATCAATTGAAATTGTAAATCTGGGTACTGAAGTAGACAAGAAAGAAGTCAAACTAGGAGCAGGCTTGGAAAACAGTGTCAAAGAAAAATTGATTCAGATGTTACATGACTATGTAGAGATTTTTGCTTGGTCTTATGAAGGCATGCCAGGACTGGATACTGATATAGTAGTGCATCGGATGCCAATGAAGGAAGATTGTCGTCCTGTTAAGCAGAAGGTTCGTCGCATGCGTCCTGAAATATCTGAGAAAATCAAAGCCGAAGTTATGAAACAATTTAACGCCGGTTTCCTAGCCGTTACTTCTTATCCTCAATGGGTTGCTAATGTGGTACCGGTACCGAAAAAGGATGGTAAGGTGCGAATGTGTGTAGATTACAGAGACTTGAATAAAGCGAGTCCCAAGGATGACTTTCCACTTCCGCACATTGATGTTCTGGTAGATAACACCGTTCAACACAAGGTATTCTCATTTATGGACGGCTTCTCAGGTTATAATCAGATTAAGATGGCGCCTGAGGACATGGAGAAAACTACGTTTGTGACGCAATGGGGCACTTTCTGTTATAAAGTGATGCCATTCGGTTTAAAGAACGCAGGAGCAACGTACCAGCGTGTGTCGCGGCGGGATTTTTCACGAGATTAAGTATTGATTGAACTTAACCCGTTTGAAAAATATTTTAAATGCAAGAGTCGTCACCGTCTTTTATTTTATCCAAAAAAGAGGAAGGGAAAAATAACGATAAATCCCTTTAGAGTTACGGGTTCGGGGGTTGGTTATGCAAAGGGAAGGTATTAGCACCCTCTACATCTGTGGTACTCCACAGGAACCTTTTTGCTTATGTTTATGTGAATGCTTTGCTTTTTTCGCTTTGATCGTTTGATTGGGAAGATGAGAAAAGAACTTGATTTTATTGTTTTTGGACTCGATAAAGTCGTAGACTACATGCCTACGTATCTCCAAGGCGCAATGGAGAAATCAGAATCCACGTAGTTCTCCCAAAAGAAAAGGGGAAAGTCTGTTTTGTTGATTTTAGATTGACGTGTCTTGCCATCTCTTGCTCGACCTAGGCGGGAGGCTTCGAGACTGACACGTCCTTTTGAAAATGTTTTTAAACTGAAAAGCCAAAGCTGGCAAAAGTTTTGAACGAGCCTAAACCCTTGTGTGAAGAGGATGAACTTCTGATCGTCCAAATGATCGACCGAAAGCTGGAAACCGTCACCGACGCAGTGCTGGCTGCCTTCGTGAGTACCTGACTTCAACGTCGCTTTTGATCGGTGAAACGACGCCGGAATGAAATGAACCTTGGATATTTGTGACCTGGACTCAACGAACTTCAAAGATATGAAATCGGTTTTGTGTTTCGGTGAATAATCGGGACGATTTTGGGTTACCGAAAATGAAGAACAAGTGAAATACGGTAACCTTTTGGAAAAATATTTCTTTTCAATTCTCTGTTTCTCTCACCACACGTTTTTTCCTTAATGATCCACTCCCTTTTTTTTTTCTTTTTCTTACTAACCACATCTATATATATATATATATATTTAGATTACTTAAACAATAGGAAACCTAAAAAATATCTAACATAAATTAATAATATATATTTAGATTACTTAAAGAATAAGAAACCTAAAAAATATCTAACATAAATTAATAATATATATTTAGATTACTTAAACAATAAGAAACCTAAAAAATATCTAACATAAATTAATAATATATATTTAGATTACTTAAACAATAAGAAACCTAAAAAATATCTAACATAAATTAATAATATATATTTATATATTATATAATAATAATAATAATAAACTAATATAATATTAATCCTAATTAAATAAACTAATTAACAACTAAACACAATTAATATTATGCACAAATAATATTAAACGGCACACGATTAAAATACGATAAAATCGTGCGACACGAACGCGATAAAAACGATGACAATTTGCACAGCAAAACAGACAAATTGATAAAACCAATAAACCAGTAAACCGGTAAACCAGTAAAATCAACAACACGACTCAAACAGACTCGATTAAATCACACGGCACAACACGTAATTAAATAAACAACCCTAGGCAATAATAAAATCAACACGACATCACGAAAACGCTGACAAACACAATCACAAATAATCGGACAATACGAAAACTCTAATATATTCGAAATACAGTCAAAATACCGACAAACAAACAATTAAATAGATAAAAACGCACAAAACCTAATCGAAGCGATGCCACGCACAACAGAGATAAGCGAGATAAATACGAGGCAACGATATCGGCCAGGTTTTGCTAAAACAACGAAATACAACACGGTAAGCAACGAAAACACACAAAACCTAATCAAACCAGTTGTCACGCGAAGTTTAAGAAATTGAGATGAATACGAGACAACGAGATTAATCAAGATGTGGTCAACAAAGCCAAAGTCAAATTTTGGGGTGCGACAGATGCCCCTATTTAATTAACTTAGGTCAGATAGCCGGAGGCTATCGAATGGCGTAAGGTAATTAAATATGACAAACGCCACAAAATTTGACCGCAAATGCATGTATGCATGATGCAAAAGACAGACAGACACAGAGACACAAGAGTGCAAACTCTACTGGGGAAGGACATACACCGACTCAATGCATGAAGGTAAACACTGAGAATACTCAGCTGGGGAAGATTCACTACCTATTCATAGATGGAAAATAGGAGGAAAAGAGATATCGACTCAATGTTGACGATACATCACTATCTCATAGATGAAAGTGGGAAAAGATCAATATAACAAGAGTACTGATGTGACAGTACATTACCAACTCAAAGATGAAGGTAACAGAAAAGATGAATACCAACTCAAGGATGAAGGTATAACAAGGGCATAATAAGAATCGAACTGCGTTAACTCATGGTTGACAGCTCACTACCCACTCATTGATGAGGTAAACAGGACATGCCAACTCAAAGTTGAAGCCAAGCTTCAAAAGATTGATAATAACACTGCTAGGGAAATCAAATTCCAACTCATTGATGATGGTGTAGATGAAGAATCAGATCTAAGGATCATTGTGTAGACTTACAGTTGAATGCACACTACCAACTCATTGATGAGGTAGACAGAGAAATGCCGACTCAAAGTTGAAGGCAACCACCGATTCATTGACAAAGGTGTTTAAAAGAATTTAGAACATATTCTCCTGGAGATGTTTATCATTACCGACTCAAAGATGACGGTGGAAGGACAAAATGTACCTAACTCATAGATGAAGGTACTCCATCAACTCAAAGACGAAGATGGAATCAAAAGTTATCTGTGCAGACTCAAAGATGAAAGCACACTATCAGTTCAACAAGGATCAAACATACCCTACTCATAGATGAAGGTACTCCATCAACTCAAAGACGAAGATGGAATCACAGGAAAATGTGCGAACTCAAAGATGAATGCATACTACCAGCTCATAGATGAGGGCTCACTATGTACCTAAATCATAGATGAAGGTACTCCATCAACTCAAAGACGGAGATGGAAACATAAGAAAATTATGCTGACTCAAAGACGAAAGCACGTTACCAGCTCAAAGATGAAGGTAACAGGATAAAGTGTACCTAACTCATAGATGAAGGCATTCCATCAACTCAAAGACGAAGATGGAATCAAAAGAAACCTGTGCAAGCTCAAAGATGAATGCACACTACCAGCTCATAGATGACGGTACTTCACCAACTCAAAGACGAAGGTGGAATCAAAAGAAATCTTGCTAACTCAAAGATGAATGCATATTACCAGCTCAAAGTTGCAGGTACTTCACCAACTCAAAGACGAAGGTGGAATCAAAAGGAATCTGTGCTAAACTCAAAGACGAAAGCACGCTACCAGCTCAAAGTTGCAGGTAGAACCATGGAACTTTCTGTGAGGATGTTATCAACTCATAGATGGAGATAGTAATTAATTTATCCGAGGGATAACAAAGGTTACCACTCATGGATGTAGGTAACTCAAGTTTGTAACGGGTACCAACTCAAAGATGAAGGTATAAAGGACTTGGACACAATATCTGTCATGTCTGTTTTATTGAATGAGAGTCACAAAGACTATATTGTTGCCTTCTTTTACTGGCAATTTCTGAGCTTTATCTGGAGACACGAGGTTCAAACTAGGATAGAACTAGAATGAAACGGTCGAACAAGACTTTAACTGAAGAGGAATGAACTCATCAGGATTTACAACTGAAACAACCATCTTCCACGAGGCATAGATCTCTGTGGGGAACATGACCAATAAAAGGTATTTTGCTGCTTATGAGGATACTCTATATGGAGAGATTGACTCAACCCACAATATAAACAAGGAAACAAGGTGCATATGAATGCAAGCATGATATGTCATAGATATGCATGAATATTTAGTAATGAATGCATGATGGACAGACAAAACTAGGAATAACTAAAAATGTTAACAGCTGCATAAGGACTTGCTGGAGATTTGCACTGAGACTCGCTGGGGAGTAGTACAAAGACTTGCTGGGGAATTGGTACAAGAGCACCATATCCAGGTTTCTTTAAAAGTCTGTCTCTGCTGAGGATTCCGTAGAAGAATGGAGATGCCTTCTACTTCAAAAATGCAGGAGATTCCCTGTGGTTCTTGAATTTGTGAGGTATATGAGGATTGGACCTTTCTGAGGACTCCGCTGGGGATACAAGGTGTTATCCTCTGGAAATAAGATGATATTGTAAGAGAAGTCCTGCAATTCTTGAATTTGCTGATAATGCAGAAGGGATTATTCTTCTGGAAGACTCCGCTGGGGATAAAGTCCGCTGGGGATAGGTGGTATCTTTCCAGGGAATAAGAATATAGGGGAAATCTATCCTTGATTTTTTTGCTTTAATTATCATGGAGACTTTCTGTATCTGAAGACTCTGCAGGGGATTATGGTGTCTGATATCTGGTTACGAGATCTTTCCTCTAGGAGACTCTGCCGGGGAACAGTGATGTCTGACCTTTGAATATAAATGAGAATTCAGGAGAAATCCTGTAATTCTTGAATTTGCTTAAAATGCAACACACTTTTCTTTACTACAAAACATTACTGAGGAGAAGACATATCCTTCTATTGAATGGACAGAGAACAACAGGAGATTCCCTATAGTTTCTGAATATCAACTTTCTTCACTCGCTGAGGGATGGAGACCTCTGTATTACTCCTGCTCAGGGAAATCAAATCTTCCTTCTCATCCTCTGCTGGGGACATTGCTGATCCCGCCTTAATAAATTACTGGGGAAATACCTGTAGTAATCCCATAGGCCAAATCTGTAACTTAAAACCTGGATCAAAGTCTTCATGATCAATTAACCGGGGAGTATTCATGATCAATTAAACTGGGGAGTCTTCATGATCAATTAACTGGGGAGTCTTCATGCCCTAAGTGAAGGGAAGAAACTTCTTGAAATATTTCTTGCATGATCTCTTGAGGAAAACTAGGAAGCATAGCTGGGGATATCCAGAATCACAACCTCTGCTGGAGAAATATTACTGCCAAGACACCTGTGGAGATTTTTTCATCATATACATATAAGGATAGTAATATGAACATGTCTAGTTGGAATCACATGATTTTAGAATTACTGGGACCGCATGTCTCAATCCTTTTATTGATGTCCACAAATCAAAGTAAATAATCTTTATAGTTTTCAAAAACTGTTTTTAATTCAAAACTTTTGTTTCAAAACATATCTGTCAAAGTAAAAGAACTTTCGTAAATTGAAATGAAAATTAAGAGTGCCAAGAAATATAGAAAGGCTCAAATTGATTTGATAGGATGGTAATCAGCCAACAGCGTGATTCCATAGATCTTTACAAATTGGAAAATGGTAATTTCGTGGAAAAAGGGTACGTTGAACTACAATGACATCATTCTCTCTTCCACTTTTGACCTGTATTGCAGCCTTGAGAAAGTTGGAGAACTGTTGAAAATATTCTGATACTTCAATGATCTTATCTCTGTTATGCAGTTACTTGCCTGAAATCCCTAACTTTTGCCTAGATTGCCCTTTCGGGTTTTCAATCTACCGGGATAATATTCTCTTTGTTTTTTTATGTCTCTAATTTCTACTTGGACCGCCCTTTCAGGTTTTCAGTCCACCGAGACGCTCATTTTTGCCTAAGCCGCCCTTTCGGGTTTTCAACTTAGCGAGCTGTTCTTTTCATTTTTTAGGCGAAGTATTTCTTGACTGCATCTGTATTCACGGGACGTGGAAGCTCTTCACCATCCATGTTTGTAAGAATTAAAGCACCGCCTGAGAAGGCTTTCTTGACAACATAGGGTCCTTCATAGTTAGGAGTCCACTTGCCCCTAGAATCATTGTGAAATAGTATCATCTTCTTGAGCACAAGGTCACCCTCTTTGAATTCTCTCGGCTTAACCTTCCTATCAAATGCCTGCTTCATTCTCTTTTGATATAACTGTCCATGGCACAAGGCAGTCATTCTTTTTTCTTCAATCAAATTCAACTGATCGTATCTGCTTTGACACCATTCAGCCTCTGACAACTGAGTTTCCATTAGTATCCTCATTGATGGAATTTCAACCTCTATCGGTAACACAGCTTCCATACCGTATACAAGTGAAAATGGGGTTGCCCCAGTTGAAGTACGGACTGATGTTCTATATCCGTGTAGTGCAAAAGGCAGCATTTCATGCCAATCTTTGTAGGTAACAACCATCTTTTGAATGATCTTCTTGATATTCTTATTTGCAGCTTCAACTGCCCCATTCATCTTGGGACGGTAAGGAGAAGAGTTGTGATGCTCGATCCTGAAACTTTCACATAATTCATCCATTATTTTGTTGTTCAGATTGGAGCCATTGTCAGTGATGATCTTGTTTGGAATGCCATATCGGCAAATGAGATTATTTTTGATGAATCTGACCACCACTTGCTTTGTCACCTTTGCATACGAAGCTGCTTCCACCCATTTGGTGAAGTAATCAATTGCCACGAGAATGAAACGGTGTCCGTTGGAAGCTTTGGGTTCAATCATACCGATCATGTCAATGCCCCACATTGAGAATGGCCAAGGAGCAGAAATCACATTCAAAAAGGTTGGTGGTACATGAACCTTATCAGCGTAGATCTGACATTTGTGACACTTCTTTACAAATTTGCAGCAATCTGATTCCATGGTCAACCAGTAGTAACCAGCTCTCAACATCTTTCTTGCCATAGAGTGGCCGTTTGCATGAGTACCAAAGGACCCTTCGTGAACTTCTTTCATCAACATTTCTGCTTCCTTTTTGTCAACACACCTGAGTAAGACCATGTCATAATTCCTCTTATAGAGCACATTCTGATTAAGGAAGAAACTGCCTGACAATCTTCTCAAAGTCTTTTTATCTTTTTCTGTTGCTCCAAGAGGATACTCCTGAGTCTGAAGGAAATGCTTGATATCGTGGTACCATGGTTTATCATTAAAACTGGCCTCAGCTGTAAACACATGTGCTGGTCTATCAAGTCGCTTGATCACAATTCTGGGTACTTCGTTTGGAAAACCCACTTGATACATTGAAGACAACGTAGCTAGAGCATCCGCCATATGATTCTCATCCCGAGGAATGTGATGCAATTCAACCTTGGTGAAGAAAGTCAACAATCTTCTTGCATAGTCTTTGTATGGGATCAAGCCAGGGTGGCGTGTTTCCCATTCTCCTTTGATCTGATTGATAACTAACGCTGAGTCACCATAAACAGTAAGATTTTTGATGCGGAGGTCAATGGCTTCTTCAAGACCCATGATACAGGCTTCATATTCAGCAATGTTGTTTGTACATTCAAAGCAAATTCTTGCCGTGAAAGAAATATGAGAACCTTTTGGAGTGATAATGACTGCACCTACTCCATGTCCATAAACGTTGGAAGCTCCATCAAATACTAAACCCCATTGAGAATCTGGTTCAGGTCCTTCTTCAGGAAGTGGCTCTTTACAATCTCTGGATTTTAGGAACATGACATCTTCATCAGGAAACTCATCCTCATTATCATCGTGATCTTCAACGGGTTGGTGAGCAAGGTACTCAGCCAACACACTGCTCTTGATAGCTTTCTGGGTATGATACTCAATGTCGTATTCTGATAACAGCATCTGCCATCTGGCAATCTTACCAGTGAGTGCAGGCTTCTCAAAAATGTACTTGAGTGGATCCATTTTGGATATCAACCAAGTGGTGTGACTTAACATATACTGCCTCAATCTCTTAGCAGCCCAAGCCAATGCACAACATGTCTTCTCGAGTAAGGAGTATCGTGATTCACAGTCAGTAAATTTCTTGCTTAAGTAGTAAATGGCATGCTCTTTCTTTCCAGTTTCGTCTTGTTGACCCAGAATACAGCCCATAGAATTCTCAAGCACTGTCAAATACATAACCAACGGTCTTCCAGCAACAGGTGGTAACAAGATAGGAGGCTCCATGAGGTACTCTTTGATACTGTCAAATGCTTTCTGACAATCCTCTGTCCAAACACAATTTTGACTCTTTCTCAGCAATTTGAAGATAGGTTCACAAGTGGCAGTCATGTGAGAAATAAACCGGGATATGTAATTCAATCGTCCTAGAAAACCTCTCACTTGCCTTTCTGTTTTTGGTGCGGGCATCTCTTGGATAGCTTTTACTTTATCTGGATCAACTTCAATGCCTTTTTGGCCGACAATGAAGCCCAAGAGTTTACCTGACCTGACGCCAAATGTGCATTTGTTCGGATTGAGGCGAAGACGGAACTTCCTCAATCGTTGAAACAACTTCAATAGATCTACTAAGTGACCTTCTTCTGAACGAGACTTCGCGATCATGTCATCCACATAAACCTCAATCTCTTTGTGCATCATGTCGTGAAAGAGCGTTGTCATGGCTCGCTGGTAAGTAGCACCTGCGTTCTTCAACCCAAACGGCATCACTTGATAACAGAATGTTCCCCATGGTGTTATGAATGTAGTTTTTTCCATGTCTTCGGGAGCCATTTTGATCTGGTTATACCCGGAGAATCCGTCCATGAAGGAGAATATGTCAAACTTTGCTGTATTGTCTACCAACATGTCAATGTGAGGCAGGGGGAAATCATCCTTTAGGCTTGCTCTATTTAAGTCACGATAGTCGACACACATTCGTACCTTCCCGTCCTTCTTAGGAACTGGCACAATATTTGCTATCCACTCTGGATACACTGAAGTGGCAAGAAAACCAGCATCTATTTGCTTCAGAACTTCTTCTTTAATTTTGACGGCCATATCTGGATGTGTTCTTCTTAATTTCTGTTTGACCGGTGGACATTTTGGCTTCAAAGGTAGCTTGTGCTCTACGATGTCAGTGTCGAGACCAGGCATATCTTGATAAGACCAAGCAAACACATCTACATACTCTTTCAACAGGCTGATCAATTGCTCCTTGACCTGTGGGGATAACAATGCTCCAATTTTGACTTCTTTCACATTTTCTTCCGAACCCAAGTTGACTGTTTCCAAAGGCTCCTTGTATGGCTGAATAATGTCTTCTTCATTTTCAAGCTGGCGGGCGACCTCTTCTGGAATCTCATCCCACTCTTCCTCTTCAGCTTCGAATACAGAATGTTCAAAGTTGGGAGAGGGCATGATGTCATTGTGTTCAACGGGTTTAAGTAACCTGTACAAACAATCGTTTTTAGAGGACTGACCATGACATGCAAAAATGTGTTCTTTTTAAGGTTTTTGGTGTTACCATTTTCCGAAAAAGCTGAAAAGATAAAAGGACACAAGTGTATAGGAACACAAAAGATCTTTTTCATGGATAGTACGTTTTTGACAAAAGTGCCTATTTTACAAAATTAATGCTTCGCGCTTTGGGCTAAAGCGGAAGATTTTTGAAAACTGAAAAGCTTAATTACTTTGATATGTGGACATAATGTGGGATGTCAACTGCGGTCCAGTTCTTCATAACTACTCCAGTCGCCATTCTGTCTTTCCCTCGAAGAGCTTTTATCTCTTTTTGTAATTCCGCAAACTGATCTTGGAATTCATCCATTCTATCATTGAGACCAGGATCCTCACTTGGGGTAGGGCCGTGATAGACAGGTTCTCCTAGGTGAGGAGTATAGTGAACAACGGGAGGCACATTAGTGAAGACAGGAGCATTTGGTGGAACGAACTCTTGTTGATATCTATCTTGATTAAGATCCCTGGGTATTTCCCAAGGACGGGATGCTGTGATGGTAACAGAAGTGACTGGGACAGCGTTGATTTCTGAAGCGATGACTGTAGTGACGGGTGCTGCTGTTGTCTGATTCTGAATTTGAGGTTGATTCTGTGCCGAAGTCTGTCCTGAATTATGAACTTGAGCCCTAGCCTGGGCTTCCTCTGCTTGTAGACGGGCGGTTAACATTTGGTTGCGCATCTCTGCTGCCTGTGCTTGCGCCTGGATCTGTGCATCTTGTGCTTCGGCAACCTGAGCTTGTGCTGTTTGAAGTTGAGCAGCTTGGGCTGCTTGGTTTGCTATCAATGTCTCGACCATAGCAGAAAGGCGGTCAACCTGAGCTTTCAATTCTCGGTTCTCGTTATCTGTTATCTCCATTCTTTTTTTGTAGTTGGCTCTTGTGTTGTAATTATGCGTCAGCTTGAAATGGATCTTGTGGCGGGAAGCAACTGTTAGAAGACTGGACCAAGACAGACACCCTGTATGCACGTGATGCATGGATATGCAAAATGAATGATTTTCCAAGGAACTCTAAGTGAAGGAAAAGATAGAATTGCAAACATTTTTGATAACAAAACAAAGTTATCAACCCAAAATACAACCAAGAAAACCATTTAAAGACATGTGTCATCAGGACGAGCATAAACAAGTAGGAGTTGTCCTTCAAGTCTCTCAATTCTTTCTTCATAGGCCTTCTGCATAAAAGCTTTCTCCTTCACCAAACTGTCTATAAGACCTTTCCATGCACCTGAGGACTGTGGAATCTGGGAGTAATCTGTTGTGCCTGAGGAAAATAAATCCTCTTGCACCCTTGGACGTTTACCTGCACGATCTTCTCCACTCTGCTCCTTTAACTGTCTCTGAAGTTCTTCATTTTCCAATTCGAGCACCTGGGCCTTATCCTTCCAAGCGTCTCTCTCTTTCTTGACCCTCTCCAAGGTGGCTTGGAGTTCTTCTTTGTCATCTAGCGGAAGGTAGGGGGTCTTCAACGGAGCGGGTTTAATAGGATCATGATGTGGGTATGGCATTTTCAACTGTATAGCTCTGGATCTGATCCACTGGAGGTACGGCTCATAGGAGGTACAATCTTTCTTACCCAATTCAAGTCTCCCTTTGTGACAAACACGATTCCAAGCTCTTACTACTCTCTCTTTCATGGTAGGGTCCTCCTCGTTATCCCTCAAGAAAATACCTTCTAAAAGAATGTTAGGAGGCTTGTCCTTCATAGGGTAACCGAGTTGTCTCCTAGCAAGTACTGGATTATAAGAAATGATTCCCTTTGTGCCCATGAGGGGCACATTGGGGAACTCCCCGCAACTATCAATGATCTTCACATCGTCTAAAACTCTACTATACCATGCAATATCTGACTGGGTAAGAGACATAATCCTCTGTGACCACTGAAGTCCTGACTTGCGATCCCAAAAAGTAGCTGACTTAGGAAGATGAGAGACAAGCCATTTGTAGAGTAACGGTATACAGCAGACTATGGTTCCTCCTCCTTTCAAAGTACGGTAATGGATGGAATGATAGGTGTCTCCGAGCAAAGTTGGAACAGGATTACCACTTAGGAAGATGCGTATAGCATATGAATCCACAAAACCTTCAATATTAGGAAATAGTAACAAACCGTAGATCAACAAGGCGAACAGATGCTCCACAATAATATCACAACCTTGACTGGCAAAATAAGAAACCTTCCCCATTAAGAACTTGGCAGTGAAACCTGGAAGTCCTCCTTTGGTGGTGAAGTTATTCTTGAATTCTGACTTCTTCATGTACAACACTTTTGCAAGAGAACTGTGCTCGGGTAACTTTTCTGAACCAGAGAAAGGTACTGTATCAGCAACTGGGATGTGAAGCAATTGGGCATACTCTTCCAATGTAGGCATGAGTTGATAGTCTGGGAATGTGAAACAGTGATAGACTGGATCATAGAACTGTACTAATGTCTGCAATAACCCTTCTTCCATCCTAAGTGTCAATAAAGATATAAGTGCCCCATATCTGTCTCTGAAACCAATAGGATCTGCGATCGAAGAAACCAGTTTCTTTAGTTCATCTATCTTTGGATTGATGAGATTGTACTTTTTCACACTTCTCCGTCCAAAATCCATGTTTCCTGCAATATTTGCAATCCTCACTTTAAGTTCCTTGGAAAAAGGTTGAAATGATGGGAATGAATGCATGTCATGCATGAATGCAACAAACACAAACATGGTCAAACAATACAAGGCTCAAAGTTCATCACCAGCATGGAGTTTAGGACAACGCCCCAAGATAAGTTCTAAGGTTCACCTGCCAAACGGGTTCTAAAAGTTCCCAAGGTTATGGATCCTTCTTCGGATAATACCGGGTTAAGCAACTGCTCGCTTTCCAATATTATTCTCAAAAGAATCTCGCTTGAGTGTGATATCGCGTATCAACCAAACCAGACTTTTGGTCCAAAGTGGTAACCGCATCACATCCTAAGTAAGGCCAAGATGGGGTAAAGGTAAACTAAGGTCCTTGGCTTCACGGGCCCGTCGAAAGCAACAATGCCTCACAAATGACTTGTTTTAGCACTATCACCCTCAAAGAGGCCTCCACCAAGCGGACGAAGGCTCAAGTCAACTCGGTAAGGATTGTCTCCTATCAAGTCAACCTGAATTATCATCCATCCTATCTCAAATGTGCCCCAAATCCGGGTATAGGATTTATCACAAGTATCCCTCAAAACCCAAAATAACAAACATTACAAACAAAACAATTTAGCAAATATTCACAAAGCAAACATATAAACAAGCAAAGATAGGCTAAACCCTCAAATAAGTTTAATCAATATTTCCCCAGCAGAGTCGCCATTCTGTCGCGGCGGGATTTTTCACGAGATTAAGTATTGATTGAACTTAACCCGTTTGAAAAATATTTTAAATGCAAGAGTCGCCACCGTCTTTTATTTTATCCAAAAAAGAGGAAGGGAAAAATAACGATAAATCCCTTTAGAGTTACGGGTTCGGGGGTTGGTTATGCAAAGGGAAGGTATTAGCACCCTCTACATCTGTGGTACTCCACAGGAACCTTTTTGCTTATGTTTATGTGAATGCTTTGCTTTTTTCGCTTTGATCGTTTGATTGGGAAGATGAGAAAAGAACTTGATTTTATTGTTTTTGGACTCGATAAAGTCGTAGACTTCATGCCTACGTATCTCCAAGGCGCAATGGAGAAATCAGAATCCACGTAGTTCTCCCAAAAGAAAAGGGGAAAGTCTGTTTTGTTGATTTTAGATTGGCGTGTCTTGCCATCTCTTGCTCGACCTAGGCGGGAGGCTTCGAGACTGACACGTCCTTTTGAAAATGTTTTTAAACTGAAAAGCCAAAGCTGGCAAAAGTTTTGAATGAGCCTAAACCCTTGTGTGAAGAGGATGAACTTCTGATCGTCCAAATGATCGACCGAAAGCTGGAAACCGTCACCGACGCAGTGTTGGCTGCCTTCGTGAGTACCTGACTTCAACGTCGCTTTTGATCGGTGAAATGACGCCGGAATGAAATGAACCTTGGATATTTGTGACCTGGACTCAACGAACTTCAAAGATATGAAATCGGTTTTGTGTTTCGGTGAATAATCGGGACGATTTTGGGTTACCGAAAATGAAGAACAAGTGAAATACGGTAACCTTTTGAAAATATATTTCTTTTCAATTCTCTGTTTCTCTCACCACACGTTTTTTCCTTAATGATCCACTCCCTTTTTTTTTCTTTTTCTTACTAACCACATCTATATATATATATATATATATATATATATATATATATATATATATATATATATATATATATATATATATATATATATATATATATATATATATATATTTAGATTACTTAAACAATAGGAAACCTAAAAAATATCTAACATAAATTAATAATATACATTTAGATTACTTAAACAATAAGAAACCTAAAAAATATCTAACATAAATTAATAATATATATTTAGATTACTTAAACAATAAGAAACCTAAAAAATATCTAACATAAATTAATAATATATATTTAGATTACTTAAACAATAAGAAACCTAAAAAATATCTAACATAAATTAATAATATATATTTATATATTATATAATAATAATAATAATAATAAACTAATATAATATTAATCCTAATTAAATAAACTAATTAACAACTAAACACAATTAATATTAAGCACAAATAATATTAAACGGCACACGATTAAAATACGATAAAATCGAGCGACACGAACGCGATAAATACGATGACAATTTGCACAGCAAAACAGACAAATTGATAAAACCAATAAACCAGTAAACCGGTAAACCAGTAAAATCAACAACACGACTCAAACAGACTCGATTAAATCACACGGCACAACACGTAATTAAATAAACAACCCTAGGCAATAATAAAATCAACACGACATCACGAAAACGCTGACAAACACAATCACAAATAATCGGACAATACGAAAACTCTAATATATTCGAAATACAGTCAAAATACCGACAAACAAACAATTAAATAGATAAAAACGCACAAAACCTAATCGAAGCGATGCCACGCACAACAGAGATAAGCGAGATAAATACGAGGCAACGATATCGGCCAGGTTTTGCTAAAACAACGAAATACAACACGGTAAGCAACGAAAACACACAAAACCTAATCTAACCAGTTGTCACGCGAAGTTTAAGAAATTGAGATGAATACGAGACAACGAGATTAATCAAGATGTGGTCAACAAAGCCAAAGTCAAATTTTGGGGTGCGACAGCGTGCTATGGTGGTTTTGTTCCATGATATGATCCATCATGAAATAGAGGTATATGTGGATGACATGATAGCCAGATCTCATACTGAAGAAGAACATCTCGATCATTTATACAAACTGTTTGAGAGGTTGAAGAAGTACAAGTTGAGATTGAACCCGAACAAATGCACCTTTGGAGTAAGATCCGGTAAACTCTTGGGCTTTATTGTCAGTGGTAAAGGAATTGAGGTTGACCCGGCTAAGGTGAGAGCTATTCAAGAAATGCCAGTTCCTCGTACAGATAAAGAAGTCAGAGGTTTCTTGGGACGTTTGAATTACATTGCCCGATTTATCTCCCATTTGACTGCTACCTGCAAACCCATCTTCAAACTACTGAGGAAAAATCAAGAGATGGTATGAAACGATGAATGTCAAGAAGCTTTTGATAAAATCAAGAAGTATCTCCAGGAACCTCCCATTCTGATACCACCAGTTGAAGGAAGACCTCTAATCATGTATTTGACTGTGTTAGAAAGTTCAATGGGGTGCGTGTTGGGGCAACATGACGAGTCTGGTCGAAAAGAGCACGCTATATACTACCTTAGCAAAAAGTTTACCGACTGTGAAACAAGATACTCACTGCTCGAGAAAACTTGCTGTGCTTTGGCCTGGGCTGCTTGCCGACTAAGACAGTATATGTTGAATCATACCACTTTGTTGATTTCTAAGATGGATCCTATCAAATACATATTTGAGAAACCTGCCCTCTCCGGAAGAATAGCAAGATGGCAGATGATTTTAACAGAGTATGATATCCAGTATACTACTCAGAAAGCAATCAAAGGAAGCGTGCTAGCTGATCATTTGGCTCATCAAGCGGTGGATGATTACCAATCTATGAATTTTGAGTTCCCAGATGAGGATGTCATGCTTGTTACTGATTATGGAGAACCTGGACCGGATGAAGGACCTGAACTGGGATCCCGATGGACTATGGTTTTTGATGGATCTTCTAATGCATTGGGCAATGGTGTTGGTGTTGTAATCATTTCTCCCAGGGGTGGCCATACGCCTTTCACTGCTAGACTTTGTTTTGATTGTACCAACAATATGGCTGAGTATGAAGCGTGTATTTTGGGACTCAGAGCTGCTATAGACCTGCGAATCAAGTTTTTGAGTGTGTACGGAGACTCAGCATTAGTAATCAGTCAGATCAAAGGAGAATGGGATACTAAACATCCGAATCTCATCCCTTATCGAGAGCGGGTGTTGACGATAATCCCATACTTTGAAGAGATTACATTCGAACATATACCAAGAGAAGAGAATCAGTTGGCAGACGCATTGGCTACCATGTCATCTATGTTCAGAGTCAGATGGGACAATGAAGCTCCCAGGATGACCATTGAACGATTAGAAGAACCAGCATACTGTTATGAACTTAACGCTGATAAAGTAGAAGAGAAACCTTGGTTCCACGAAGTGAAAAGATATTTAGAAACTCAGGAATACCCTTAAGGGGCATCCATCAATGACAGAAAGTTTCTGAGGAAGTTCTCCGCTAAATTCTTTTTGAGTAATGGAGTATTATACAAACGTAATCATGATTCGACCTTGCTTCGCTGTGTGGATAAAAAAGAAGCAGAAAAGATTATGGAAGACACGCATGACGGTGTTTTTGGGACTCATTCTAGTGGACATACGATGGCTAAGAAGATTCTGAGATCAGGCTATTATTGGTCTACCATGGAAGCTGATTGCCACCATCACTCCAGAACCTGTCACAAGTGCCAGATCTATGCGGACAAAGTACATGTGCCTCCTGCTCCATTGAATGTGTTGATAGCACCTTGGCCCTTTGCAATGTGGGGCATTGATATGATTGGAGAGATTAAACCTACTGCTTCTAACGGACATCGCTTCATTCTCGTTGCTATTGATTACTTTACAAAGTGGGTATAGGCGGCCTCATATGCTTCTGTCACCAAGAATGTGGTGGCACGATTCATCAAGAATAATCTCATTTGTCGGTATGGCATCCCTGAAAGGATTATCACTGATAATGGTACTAATTTGAACAACAAGATGATTACTGAACTCTGCACGCAGTTCAAAATAAAACACCATAACTCTTCTCCGTACCGGCCAAAGATGAACGGCGCCGTGGAGGCTGCTAATAAGAATATCAAGAAGATCATACAAAAGATGACAGTAACATACAAAGACTGGCATGAGATGTTACCGTTTGCTCTCCATGGTTATCGTACTTCGGTGCGCACTTCGACAGGGGCAACTCCGTTCTCTTTAGTCTACGGAATGGAAGCCGTTTTACCAGTGGAAATTCAGATTCCCTCTCTAAGAATCATGAAAGAGGCGGGCTTAGATGAAGATGAATGGATTCAGACTCGACTCGATCAAATAAATTTGATTGATGAGAAGAGACTCGCGGCTGTTTGTCATGGGCAGATATATCAGAAGCGCATGACCCAGGTATTTAACAAAAGGGTCAAGAGACAGGTGTATCGAATTGGCGACTTGGTGATCAAGCGTATCATTCTACCACAAGGTGATTCCAGAGGCAAATGGACTCCCACATACGAAGGACCATTTGTAGTTAAGAAGGTATTCTCTGGTGGAGCCATGATGCTTGCTACAATGGATGGCGAAGATTTCCCGCATCCTGTGAACGCGGACATGGTTAAAAAATACTACGCATAAAAGAGACCCGCTAGGTCGACGTATCTAGGCAAAAGTAAGGGCATCCCGGCGAACCAAAAGGGTTCGGGCAAAATTTAGGGATAAACATATAAAAATGTACACCCGGCAAGTCGAAAACCTGAAAAGGCGGCTTGGGCAAAAAAGGGTATCCTGGTGGACTGAAAACCTAAAAAGGCGGTCCAGGCAAAAATTAGGGATTAAAGCGTATGACTATGTCCCGTTCTCGGTCAGCTTCACCCAAGTCAAAGGGACTGAACAAGCCAATCACTTTTATCCGACAGCAGGAGATGAGAGGCTTGAAGACATAATGACAGTAGCAGAATTAAAATCGATAGGACTTTTCCTTCATAGCTTTTTCTTTATGTTCCCGACAATTTCCTCTTACTAGGATTTCTGTCTCTTTGTACACAAATTGCCTGTTTATAGGCCCTCTTTCAAACTCAATACAATTTTATTTCCAAGAGATGCTTTTGTTTGCGTAAACGTCCATTGATTTAATTTGAATTAATATGTGCCTTTGAATATGATCGATGTTTACTAAAAATACATGCATAAAACGGAAATAGCAATTACGAAAGACTTCAGGATCAAGGAGAAGGTCTAACCATGCGTTCCAATGAATCCGGTTGCTAATTCCATTCCCCAGCATAAACTAGCTATTTCCCAGAAGAGGTTGGCATCACCAGACTGGTCATCTCTTCCATCCCCAGCCAAGCTCTGTTGAGTGTTTCCACCATCAGATAGAAATCAAGTATCCCCCAGCTAAGAAAGGGTCATCAATACAAACATCTCCAACCAGAAGATGGGGATTTATTTTCCCCAGGGAGTCGCCAGGAAAAGCTTTTCAGACGCATAATTCATTCATTACATCATTTCACAACATACGCATGCATACATTATTCGCATTTATTTTCATAAGCATAAAACATCTCATGCATCATGACATGGCATGGAGCTAACTTTATTTTTCAGTTAATTATCCTCCTGATACAGTCAAAACAAAGGTCCATCCAGACGGACATCTTTATCAATTACATCCAAGATTCAACTACATCTCTCAGATACAATCCATATGAGCATTCACTCTGGCAAGCAATCTGATATCCGCCCAATGGTGGCATCTTTGAGCCCACCCCAGATATTCATTGCAAATACAACATATACAAATACTATCAGATATAGCCTAGCGTACGGTTCATTCTGATTCAGCTCAACATACGACTCCTTCAACTCAGATACGATCTAACATACGATCCATTCTGATCTTCAACTACTCCAATACGGTCTAATGTACGACCCAGTCGGACCTTCAAATCCTCAGATGCTTCCCAGCGTACGGTACATTCCGGGGTGTAGTCTAGCGTACGACTACTTTCTTCGTCAGATACAGCCTAATGAACAACTCATTCTGCAACTCCAATACGGTCTAACGTACGACCCATTTGGATCTTCAACTCAGATACGATCTAGCGTACGATCCATTCTGATGCTACCTTCGTCAGATACAGCCTAACGAACGGCTCATTCCGCAACTTAGATACGATCTAGCGTACGATCCATTCTGATCTTCCCTCCCCAGCGAAGTCATCCGCCTAATGAATAACTCACTCTACTATTCAGATACAGTCTAGCGTATGATCCATTCTGATCCCTTATCCCCAGCAGCGTATAACACACTCTGACTCCCCAGCGAAGTCAAGAGCCTAATGGATGACTCACTATACGGTCTAGCGTATGACCCGGTATGACACCCATGTCTTCGGATATCGTCTAATGTACGACGCACTCTGAAGCTCTCATCATCAAACTTCCTGGATGGCATCTTTAAGCCCACCTCCATCAAGACTAACCTTTGATTAACAAGTGCAAATTTTCGGGGCATTCTAGTGTTCAATAATCTTCCACCTCCAGACCACGAATGGCGTACATACCATTCTAACTCTCTCGGTTCAAGAAAATTGAACAGGGGCAGCTGTCATACCCCAAAATTTGCCCGTTAATTTTACAAGGCATTTTTCAAGGCACTCCAACTTATTTTTCAAGACATTGACCTTAAAGGAACAAAGACCCAGCTCACAGATGGCCGAATCCAGAAAATGGCCCAAACTGGCATGCTCGCTAGGCGAGCAACTCCTTTGCCTAGCGAACCCTTCGCTATGCCACTCGCCTAGCGAAGCTTGCGAATACCAGAAAATTCTGGGCTTCATTCTGAGCCCATTAGGTCACGGAAAAGCATTACAAATACCAACATTTCAGTCAGAAAAGAGAGAGGGAGACGAACCGGAACCCTAGCAATCAAACCTTGGAGGCTAACCGAGAGAATTCAGAGCAACCCTAAAGGAAACCCTGAAGGCAATTCATCGGCACAAAGGTTACCTCCGCCCAACTCAATCCGATCCCAAAGGTGATCTGCCAATTCAACGTTGCAATTCAATCGCGAACAAGTTTGCGCATCACTACTGTTTTATGCTTCCAATTTGTAATCTCTGAATACATAATGCATCATGATTGAATTTCTGGATATGTAATTAGAGTTTGCATGTGAGTTTAAGTATGCCTGAATATCCTGAATGTTGGACCATCTTATTTCTGTAATTGAATGCCATAGGGCGCGCATCATGCTGAGATCGTACTGTTCTGAAATTCAAAACCCGCAGCCGCTCGCTAGCACATCGCTAAGCGAGCATGTAGCGAGTATTCGCTAAGCCTTCGCCAGGCGAGGCAGAGGCGAACGTGACAGTCGCTAATATTTTGGTTGTTCTGTTCTATGCTTATTTGATCTGTTCTATTTTAATCATGCGTTATTTTTGCCTGACATTCCTACTGCTGTGTTTCTTTTGCGGTGTAATCCTCGATTGCACCCCCATTTGGTATTCTGACCTGTTTGCTGAATATTGTAAGGATTCATATACTCCTGGAGAAGGTAGATTGTTAGGTATTCCACTTTATTTGTGGGATACCCTTGTGGAGATTCATCCTAATTACTTAATTGATTTTAATGTAATTATTTAATTGATTTTAATGTGGAGATTCATCCTAATTACTTAATTAATATGGACCTAACTACCTAATTACAACTACCTAATTGATTGTAAAATATTGCCTTTGAATATGTGATCTTGGATCTCTCTTTGTTGCCCTACGGTATTACGGTATTACGGTCATGTCCCGCGAATGTGGGGATACACTTAGCAAAGACCCTTCGGTTAAATCATCATGTCCCTATAAAATAAATCATAGTCCCTCGGATGTTGCCTGCGAATATATGATTTTGCCCCTCGATGATCCTTCGATGTAGCCTACGGTTAAATGATGATCGTCCCTTCGAATGCTAAGGTATCCTTACAAATGTTGCCTTCAGTGACCAATCGATGACCCTACGATGACCCTTTTACATCCAACGGATAAGACTACTTACTTCTCAATAGTAAGGACAGTTTTACCCTCACAAGGATAGGAAATGCCCATAAAGACCTTGGGTAGGTATAACTCTTAATTGCTGGCTCACAACCTAAAACATTTTTCATACCTCACACTTTGCAAATACTAGAAGATCACCACTTGGTATACATTCGTACTAGAATCATTTCCAAGTTATATTCTTCTAAACCGCTTTCAAAATTAAACGAGATAAATACTTTGTATACATTCGTACGAGGATCATTACAAAGTTACACTCTCTTTCCAAAACATTTTTTCAGACAAACATAAGTGATCCAGCAATTAAGAGCCCATGGATAACCATGGATACAAAGGGTGCTAACACCTTCCCTTTGTATAATGTACCTCCCGAACCCAAAGTCTAATTAAGGTCTTTCCTGTTCTTTTCCACCTTTCCTTATTGGATAAAAGAAAAGTCGGTGGCGACTCTTGCTATCCGCGACATTTGCTTTCCAAAGCAAAAAACACAAAAGTCAGTTCACCGTATGACAGTTCCATTTGTTTCTCATTTGAAACCTTCACAACTCTTATTTCACAACTCAATTTTTATTTTTCACTATTTTTCTTCCAAGCAAGCATTCATTTTCATTCTTCCTATTTTTGTTCTTTTCTTTCACATCATATTTACAAAACAGATGTTTCTTTTCTATATTTTTATTTTCAATGCTTGCTCGGTTTTTCTTTTTTCAAGAGTTGTGGTACTTTACTTACCGATTCTCCCCAACTTATTTTTTACTCACCCTAAGTGAATGCTCTTAACTTTTTACGGCAAAAGAACAATAATCAAGATTTTCCGGGTTGTAAAAAAAAGATTTTTGAAATCTCGCTTTATTTCAAGCTGAGATTCAACTGTTTAAGCTCAAAGGGGTTAACGAATACTCTCTCTGCTCACAGGTAAGTTGTTTTTGGATGTAGTTGTGCTCGATAGAAAACAAGTGCCTTGATCATTTCTAATTGCTTCCACATATTCACAATAATAAAAGACAAAGCATGAATCAAATGAATCAACAAAACTTATTAGAATCCAGCATTTAAGTGTACAATGGAGGTTTCCTCACAATTTGTGGTTTTAAGTCCTAGATGAAACATTCATTCAATTATGTTGCAAAAAGACAATACTCAATTACAAAAAAGAGTAAAGTTCTAAGTGCATTCTAAAATTCTAGCCGGAGGTAACCATGTTCCTTAGCCTCATTCACTTGTTTATTCTTATCATTGCCATCCAAGCTCGGATGCACCTTCATTGGATACTTCTTTGAGGAGCAACCAATCTAGAAGGTTTGCCACTCAATCAACCAAAAATTTATTAAAACAACAAAATTTAAAACAGAAATGATAATATAAACTTCAAAATTTAAATTTGTTCGTGGGGGACAAAACACCCCAAAAGTACAAAACCAAAGTCAAAATACAGAATCCGAAAATACAATAGAAATAAACATAAAAACTGAAAAATACAATAACTTAACCCTCCAAGGGTTCAGAATCCTCCTCGCTACCGGCTTCAGAACCGGTAGCCTCCTCATCATCATCATCAGCTGCAGCACCCGAAGACGCACCAGCGCCCGCCCCCTCACCATACACAGGCCTGTCCACAGGCCAGTTAGCGTTAAGCAGAAACTGCTCACGCGTCATCAATGCATGAGCACCACTTCCCTGCAGCTGTAACCGCTATATAGAATCGTGCATATCTATCATGGCACGCTGGGTTGCCGCCATCCATTCCCAATTGTAATCGCACACAGCTTGAAGGTAAGGATCTGGTCCAGGAGTAGAAGTACCAGGACCATCAGAAGCCCGGGTACTCTCTGCAGCAGCACTGCCTCTAACATTCTTCGCCCTGCAATATTTGGCCACATACCTGTCATCAATGGGCGACGGGATCCTTACCTGACCCCTTGAGGGTAGTCTCACCCTCGCCTGAATGCACAAACTCATGATTAAGCACGGGAAAGCCAGGGGACAATTCACACGAGCCCCCGACTTTAGCCCGCTCTCAATCACGGACTTAAGCTCATTAGCAATAATCCTCTCCACATCGATCTGGACGTTGGTGAGGATACAATGGACCAAATGTGCCACTGGGATCGGCACGGTAGAAGTGTGGGACTTTGGTTGGATGTTTGTCAGCACCATCAGCAGAATCAGTTGAGCCAAGGGAGTCATGTCCTCCCTGTGATACCTCATGGGAACCCCAGATGGGTTCAGCTCAACAGATTTCCCTCTTAATAGCAGGGCGGCAGAAATGGCTTCAATATCCCGGTGAAGCCGTAAGTCTGTGTGGTATGTGTCCCTCTCTTCGGATCCCAGTTGGAGCGGATCTCCAAGGACTCGGCTAATAGCATCCCTATCAAATGCAACAGGGCGACCGGCCACTCTGGACGTCCATGTAAATGGCTCGTCATCATCCGGCAGTGCGTTCGCATAGAACTCACGCACTGTTGCTATATCATAGTGCTCCAGGGGATTAATCAACCGATCCCATTTTTTTGTGTCAATCAACCCGACAAAAGTTCTGTTCGTGCCTTGAGGGTTGATGATGAATCTCTTCTCCGGTAGAATTTTCCGCTTCTCCAGAGCAACGTATCTTGCCGCTTGCTTCGCCCCGACAAATTTGTCGGTATCAAATTGGATTGTTACTGGACGGGAAGTGCTCGCTCCCTTTCTCTTCTTTGAAGCGCCGGATCTAGATTCCATCTGCAAAATCATAAAGAGGAAGCAACATACACAAAACAGATTAGACAACAAAACCAGAATTCAAAGAACTGTCATGCTCGCTGCTGCTTCGCCTAGCGAAGTTGCAGCGAATGCTCGCCCCTGGTTCGCCTAGCGAGCTGCTAGCGAACCTTACAGGTTTTTGGGTTCTACAGTATTTTCAGAGAAATCTTCCCAAACCCCACATTCTAATGGTTTCAATTTCAGAACCTAATGATCTATCAAGAAAAGAATCGTTCTATGCTATTGGTAATTACAGATTCACATGCAAACCTAAAATTCCCAATTGAAAAACCTAAAATCCCCACATGCAAGCCTAAAGTTTCCCATACCAACAACTTCATCCTAAATGACATTCAAATCAGCAATAAACAAAGCTTAAGCATAAAGACATGGTATTAGGGAAAACCTTAGCAAAATAGAGTGATTGGGTATGAAATGCAGTTGTGAAATGCAGTGAGGTTCACAATCCTCCAAGTTAGGGTTAGAGTGAGTTGTTTGTGAGAGAGATGAAAATGAGAGAGTGAGGTGAGTGTTCGGTTAAAATGCCTCAGCAAAGTTGCAAAAACAGAAAAGTTGTGTTTGGGCCAAAATGAGTGGCCTGCTGAGATTTTAAATAAGTGCTGTCAAGCAGCGCTCGCTGCTGCTTCGCCTAGCGAGCAGCTAGCGAATCAGCTCGCTACTGCCTCGCCTAGCGAGCATCAAGCGAGCATGACAGCAATTGCCTTTTCCAAAGGCAGCAATCCAGGTACATTCAGCATGGTTTTAACAAGTGGAAACCCAATACAACAGAACAGGAAAATAGTAAATACTTACAATGTTGGGGTGCCTCCCAACAAGCGCTTGTTTAATGTCGGCTAAGCTCGACGGTGTGATGCTCACAGAGGAGCATCCAACGGAGTAGCACAGCTCTCGCGATCTACATGACCGCCGAGATAAACTTTCAAACGTTGGCCATTCACGGTCCAACTATCCTTCTTGCCCATGTCCTCAATGACAATAGCCCCGTACTCCTTCACCTCTTTGACCCGAAATGGCCCGGGCCATTTTGATTTCAACTTTCCAGGGAATAACTTCAACCTGGAATTGAACAAGAGGACCAACTGTCCCGACACAAATTCTTTCTTTCGGAGCTTCTTGTCATGGTACTTTTTAACCTTGTCTTTGTACAACCAACTTGAGTGATATGCGGCATTGCGCATCTCTTCCAACTCAAGTAGCTGCACCTTCCTTTTTTCACCGGCCAAATCATTTTCAAAATTTAAAAATTTCAGGGCCCACAAGGCTTTGTGCTCCAATTCAACCGGCAAATGGCAAGTTTTACCAAACACCAATTGAAAGGGAGTTAGGCCAATTGGAGCTTTAAAGGCGGTACAGTATGCCCATAACGCTTCATCCAATTTTTGGGACCACTCTTTTTTCGAATTTGACACAGTTTTTTTGAGAATTCTCTTAATCTCTCGATTAGAGACCTCGGCTTGCCCATTAGCCTGCGGGTGATACGGAGTTGTTACCCTATGTGATACACCGCAATGTTTTAAAATGCTTTCCAACGGCGCATTACAAAAGTGTGACCCTCCGTCACTTATCAACACTCAGGGGGTTCCGAAACGGGAAAATATGTTTTTCTTCAAAAAATTTATCACCGTTTTCGCATCCGCCCGAGGTGAGGAAATCGCCTCAACCCACTTAGAAACGTAATCAACTGCGACAAGCATATACTCGTTCCCATAAGAGGGCGGGAATGGTCCTACAAAATCGATGCCCCAACAATCAAATACTTCGACTTCTTGGATATTTTGGAGAGGCATCTCATCTCTCTTACCAATCCCTCCGCTTCTCTGGCAACTATCACAACTTTGCGCATGGGTATGTGCGTCTTTGAAAATAGTGGGCCAATAAAATCCCGATTGAAGGATTTTAGTGGCCGTTCTCACCCCATTATAGTGTCCGCCGTAAGGCGAGTTGTGACAATGCCAAAGGATGCTCTGCGCCTCATCGCCAGTAACGCATCTCCTTAATAGGTTATCACTACCCAACTTAAACAAGTACGGGTCATCCCAAACATAATACTTGGCATCCGAAAGAAACTTCCTTTTTTGGTTCGAAGTTAGGTCGGGAGGCACAAAACCACTAGCCTTGTGGTTCGCAAAGTCTGCAAACCACGGCCTAACTTGAACTTTAAACAGTTTTTCATCAGGAAATTCTTCCCGGATTTCCTTCTCTGACGCTGTAACCTCCACATTTATTAAGCGGGATAAATGATCCGCCACCAAATTTTCTGACCCCTTCTTGTCTTTGATTTCCACATCAAATTCTTGTAACAAGAGGATCCAACGGATGAGCCTTTGCTTCGAATCCGGTTTGGTTAGGAGATATTTAATCGCCGCGTGGTCGGTATACACTACATTTTGTTGATTGTAATCTTAAGTGTCGGGTTTTTGTTATCGTATCCACAGGGATTGTAAGATATCACCGCCTTTCGATGGTTGTATTAATTCTTAGCTTAAGGTATCAATAGGGTTTTGGTTGATAAGGTTGTTGTTGTTGTTGTGGTCTCGGTTGGTAGTCCCTTTGGTTTGCCATGTAGTTTACTTCTTCAAACCCCGGAGGTGGACAGAATCCGGTGTCATGCTCACCTTTGCAAAGCTCACAATAAGCTATTTGTTTAGCTTTAGAAGGTTCTCTCAACTCTTTTATTTGTTGCGTTAAGAGTTCCACTTGTTGTGAGATGAGCTTGTTTTGGGCAAGGATGGCATCGTTCGTCCCTAGCTCAAGCACTCCCGGCTTCTTCAAAGAGTTGCCTCGACTTTGACTCTGAAGATCATTTAGAGCCATTCGATTTATGATATTTGTAGCTTCTTCGGCACTTTTTGACAATAAAGAGCCACCCGAGGTAGCATCCAACAACGTCTTGCAATTTGGTTGAAGTCCATTTTTGAAGATATGGATTTGAGTCAATTCATCAAATCCATGCCCTTTACATTTCCGAAGCATGACTTGAATCTTCCCCACGCTTCATTTAAGGATTCATTGATTCCTTGTGCAAACACCGAGATGGCCGTCTTGGATTCCATGAACCGGTTATGAGAGAAGAATCTTTCGATAAACTTCTCTTCTAACACGTTCCAGTCTGTCATGACGGCTGGTGTTTGGTCTAAGTACCAATCTTTTGCTTTGCCGAGCAAAGCGTGGGGAAATAATCTTCTGAACAACGGGAGCTCCTGAGCCTGATCCACTCCGGCCGCCAATGCTATCTCATAAAATTTTGTGAGAAAATCAAAGGGATCTTCATGGTCCATTCCGGTGAATGGACTTCCATATAATAAATTGAGAGTTCCCGTTTTTATCTCAGCTTGCCTTCCCGTGTGGTTGGCAAACTGAGCGGTGTTTCTTGGACTGTTTATGCATGGAGTAGAAATAGGCGGTAGTGGTGGTGGCTCCATGTTAGGTATGAATGGTGGTGGATTTGTGGTAGAAGAAAATTCTCCTTGCTCTTGACGTTGTCTAGCCTGTTGCCTCCTACGTCTCGTTTTACTATTGAGCCTCTTTGCGGTTCTCTTGATCTCAGGATCAAAAAGAAGTTCGTCCACAGGGATTTGCCCTCGCATAAAACGTAAGCTGCACACTAAACCAAACAAATTACAAGCACAAGTCAAAAATTCAAAAGCTAAAAATTAAGCAACCATTGCGATGCTCGCAATATCAATTTACAATCCCCGGCAACGGCGCCATTTTGTTGATTGTAATCTTAAGTGTCGGGTTTTTAATATCGTATCCACAGGGATTGTAAGATATCACCGCCTTTCGATGGTTGTATTAATTCTTAGCTTAAGGTATCAATAGGGTTTTGGTGTTTGTCACAGTATCTTGCATAAAAAGGTAATAAAATGCGGTAAAAGTTTTGGTTTGAATATTTGAGAAATATTGCCAAAGTTAGGGTTCAACGATCACTTTGCATGTATTTGTTCGGTCAACAATCTTATAAACTCCTTTAGATGATAAATTATTTCACAAAGTCCTCCCAATGTGTTTCTCTCGAACACACATTGTGAGTTTTCCCATTTTGATCCATTGTTTATCTCTAACACAATCTATCAAAATGACAACTTTTTGGTTCAACCTTATGGTGAACAAAATCATTCATTACTATCTCTAGCTAACAAACAAGATTGGATGAAAACCTAGGTTAAGAGTTGGTAAACATCTCTCGATCATAAACCAACACAAAGAGTTTTGAATAAGAACAAAGTTTTCATCATATATTCACCATTAAAGAGTTTACAAATGAAGATCCTTACATTTACACACAAAGCTAATGATCATCTACATCTAACCTTGACAAATGGAGGACTTAGCTACTCATTTTCATGGTAGCTTGGTCGGCAAGTTTCGGAAGAAGGTTGATCAACATCCAAGTCGAATAATCAAGATTGGATGGGAATCCACCTTCTTTTTGTAAAAGATGGTTAAGAGATTAAGAGAAAATGAAATTTAGGTCACAAAAGATTCTTGGAACAATGCTGTAAAATATCTAGAAAAAGTACAAAAGTAGGAAAAATAAGGTATGGCTCCAAAAAGTGGCACTTGCTACTTATAGAGCAGCTACTGGGCTGTCATGCTCGCTAGGCGAGCAGAATGGCTCGCCTAGCGAGCCCCTAATTGAGGCACCTGAGGCACCTGCGCCCAGAGAAACAGCCTATCTCAGACTGTCATGTTCGCCTAGCGAACAAAACCTTCGCCTAGCGAATGGCACGCTTCAACCTTCGCTCCAGCGAGGTTGAGAGGTTTTGCTACTGGAATCCTCGCTGGGAGCTCGCTAATGGCTCGCCTAGCGAGTGAGTGCTGGCTGCGCTTTTCACCAAGTCTGGACGTGTTCGCCACACTCCTCGTTGGAAGCTCGCCTAGCGAGTGTGGTGATGTTTGCCTCTGTTAAATACTGGAGCATTTCGCTGCACGCTCGCTGGACGCTCGCCTAGCGAGTCCTTCGCCACAGGCCTCGCCTAGCGAGGAAGCTGATGAATGCTTGTTTCATTTGATCCCTTTGCCACATTTCTTGTGTCTTCATTTTCTATTATTTCATGCCTACTTCCTGCACAATAACACACAAATCAAAGGTACCAAGATAGATTATCATTGTATTGCATTTCATCTAAAACAAAGGTGGTTTCGACATTTTAGCAAGGAAATGGAGTGAAAGATACCCATATTTGATAGCTCAAATAAGCACTTTTGGGTATCTAACAATATATATATATATATATATATATATATATATATATATATATATATATATATTTCTTGCAATATATTAAATAAATATGTTGGGTGGTCTGATGGTAGTGCATTACCATGTTAATGCAATTGTCATTGGTCATAAAAGTGAGATATATCGATCCAGACCAAAATAAAAAACATACAGAGACCAAAATAGCCAGTATTTTAATTTTTTTTCCAAAATAACCACCTTTTTAAAACAGATGCGTCAGATGAAATGGCGCATCCATTTTGAAACAAGAGGAGGCGCCAGCATCACTGACGCATGCTTTGGAAGCATTTAATGGTGGGGCCAAATGAGTTGGCGCATATGTTTGGGCTTTGGTGTATGCGCCAATTCATCTGACGCATACAACTTTGTATTATTTTTTAAATATTTTTTTAATAAATAATGAAATATAATATTTTAAAAAAATTTATTCATGATATAATAAAAGTTACATGGAATTGATAAAAATTTAATGATTGGTTCGATCGAAACGTCCCTCTGTTCCACATCCAGGTGCGTTAGTTTGTCTTCGAGGTGTCCCACGATTTTCTTGAGGTGTTTGGGGTCTTTGTGTGGTGACCTGATCCAATGATGGCTGGTTTGAAGGTCCGGCGGAAGTTTCAGTGGTATTTGATAGATGTGTCATCATTTGTTCCCAATAGTCGGGGGGCTCTGGCCAACAGCGTTTCCGTAGTGTAGTTCGGTGCCCATGGTGTCGTAGTTGGGTCGATGCGGTTGGGTGAATTGTGGACGGTATAGTTGTCTGAATTGGGACATTGAGTCATTTTGGAAATGAAGCAATGATTCCTGGGGTGTACTATAGTTAAACAATGATTGGGTGTTTTGGTGATGGGATGTTTGGGTGGTCATTGGTGGGGGATACGATGAAGTTACCCATATGAATCATCTGAGTTATAGACAGTTGTGGTTGATGCATATGGTTGTTGGTGGGTAGGGTTTGATTCTTAATTTTGTGGTTGGATGGGTGACATGAATGGATTATGAGGTTGGGTGTTTGGTTGTTGGGTGGGTGGCATGAATGGGTTGCAAAGTTGGGTGTTTGGTTATTGGGTGTATGTGGTAGGTTGATGATGTGAGGTTGGTTGTTGGGTTTAGATTGTTTGACATTGGTGTTGGACGGGGACTTGTTGGGCGTATGATGACGAAGCTAGTTGGCGTGGATCAATCAAATATCGTGGCTCAGACACAAATTGTTGCGTTGCTAACGACCTAAACCATGTCATATATTGTTGAGTTGGTCTTGCACCATGTATGACTGGTTCGTTTAAGACGTGTTGTCGTCGATTCCTCCATTGACGACACATCTCTTTTGCAAAGTCTCTCCAGTCAGAATAATCCCATTGGGCATCGACTCTTTTTTGATGTCAATCTCACAAACACGTCGGAGATTCTGGAATCTGTTGCTGCATGCTGAACTTCAGTTTTATCCGGTCACTCTGGTGCATCTCCACAGTAGTGAACCGGATAATTGGTGTCTTTGCTGTCCAAACTGCAACATCATCATGGTTAACCTGATGATCAAGACCCAGATATGGCCTCTAGATTGGATCCATATCTGGATTGTCAACTTCGTTCCGGAAGAGGAGCGATTCTTGGGAGATTGAATCCATGGGTCCAGTTCACACATGCATGCTCACAAACTAAATGCAAGACCATCGGAAACTTAGCTCTTAGCTAATATGCGAAGAAATATTGTTTGTTATTGGCAATAATACGTTGTTAAAGGTGAGTACAATAATCTCGCATATTGTAGCACAATACCACTACACTCCATCATATAGAAAGGCTTGGATAGATAGGACAAAGGATGTTGAAAAAGTGTATGGCTGTTGAAAAAAATAAAAATTTTAAAAAAATAATAATACAAAGGTGTATGCGTCAGATGAATTGGCTCATACACCAAAGCCCAAACATAGGCGCCATCTCACTTGGCGTCATCATTAAATACTTCCAAAGCATGCGCCAGTGATGCTGACGCCTCCTCTTGTTTCAAAATGGATGTGTCAGTTCATCTAACACATCAATTTTGAAAGGTGGTTATTTTGGGGAGAAAATTCAAATATTAATTATTTTAAACTTTATTTTAAAAATAGTGATTATTTTAAAAAAAATCCGTACATATCACTAGGATTTGGAGATAAAATTTAACTCATTAAATTATAAAAAAAATCTCTCAGATATAAATATAAATTATAACTGTGAGCCGAGCTCAATCTCTCTTCACATATATCTTGACATTCACTATTTATGTTTGACTTAGGTGTTATTTAAAAAAAGTAAAAAAAAATTAAACATCAATATAACTCAAACTCCCTTTTTTTTTTCTCACATCCAAAAATATATTATAATGATTTCAAGGAACATTCTCATATGCTTTAAACGATGAAAGTGAATGATAGAACATATCCAAAGGCTCCCACATGCTAGGAAAGTCTAAACCCTCTAATAGGTCAGTTGGAAGATGTATAAGACAACCTTAACCAATCAAAAAACAACATTCAAATAACTCCAAGATGATTTAGAGACTTCTCGATTATCCTTCTTGGCATGGAAAAAGTACAACAATGTATTGACACAAAAAGGTTTAAAGCAACTACCTATATACTATCCCTTATCGACAACCAAATCTGATTAAAAAGTTGTGAACCTACCAAACTTCAAGATGTTGAAGTTGAGGACGATAAAAAACAATCCATACTTTAAATGTTGTTCTTGATCTTAATGTAACTCATGCCTAGAGATACATGTCGAATAGACATCTTTGCATAAAATGTTTTGCAAGTGTCACTCTCTTCATAAAGTTGAAAGTGGATAAAACTAGAACATCCTATATAGTAAATATGAAAGTCAACGGAAGCATTTCTAACATAAATTGTGCGTTTTGACACGTACCCAATAATCATATTAGACTTTCTACATCATAATGGATGATCCCATTCCCATGATCTATATATACAAGAATCTTCGGATCTCTGAAGCCAAGATAGCACAGTTGAAGCATATTTAGAATGAAATGCAAAGTTATATATATATATATATATATATATATATATATATATATATATATATATATATATATATATATATATATATATATATATATATATATATATCTATCGTGAAATAAAAATGTCAAATAGTCCCATGCTTCATACTAACACTATAAAGTTTTGATACTTTCTCCGTTTCTTTTTAAGTGTCATTTTCTTGATAAATTTTTGTTTTTCTTTAAGTGTCATTTATAAAGTTCAAGGTAGTATTAAATGTATCTTTGTCAAAATTATCCCTATGTAATTATTATATATATAGAGAGAAAAAGTAAAATGGATGTAATATATAATTAAGGATATTATAGATAAAAGGAGAATTATTGTTTAAAAAGTATCAATAATGATTAGCTTTATTGGTATGTGCAAAAAGTCAAAAAATAACACTTAAAAAGGAACAAAGAGAGTATTTTTCTGTGACAGTTGGTTGAATTGACATCTTTAAGCTTTCTTTGATAAAAAGGTTTTACTCTCGCAACATTGTTAATCAAATTATAGGTTTCTTTTTAGATGTGATTAGAAGAAATTTCATCTGAACGAAAAGGGTAATATTCTTGTTAAACATTATTTGGAAAAATCTTCCTGAAGCTAGTCATGAGAGATCGCAATCGTTCTATTTGATTAGGAGGTTTTAGTAGTTGTCCCTTCCTTATGGAGGAAGTTCTCATTTTATACTGCTTTTCTCATCAATGATTCTTAAAGGTATGCTTCTTCATATCCCTCATTAAGGTGGATATGGATGACGTCCTCCGTCCTATGTAATTATCAAATAAAGTCTTTTCCCTTTATTTCTGTAACTCCCATGCAATCATGGAGATATTTCGTAATTGTCCATTGTGACTGTCCACATGGACTCCTAACACTAAAGTCGGGTTTGACTTGTTCTTCTGTCAGTGTTAATACGAGACCGACTCTGATGTGCTTGCTTTGTATCTCAATGAAACCTAATCGGGTTCCAACCTGTGCAAGGTTATGGTTATTCGACATACTTGCCTCTTCGTACTCGGTTTTCCAAAGCTCGGTCTCTAGGAATTCTGGGATGTACATAAGCCTCCCGATCACGGGGTCCAATTAGATTGAAGTGTTCGGACAAGAAAATATTGGAATTCCTTCTTTCTTAAACCGGTCTCCTATTCGACAAGTTACTAGATGTCAATCATTTCAATGATGACAAAATTTTCTCTCTCCTCGTCATGATGGTTTTTATGGAAACTCCCATTTGTCATCAATACTCTTATTCAGTACGAATTCTTGACCGTTACAAACTTATTTTAAATAAGGGGACTTTTCTTTCACTTTGTTTATCTATTAAAGCTAGTGATCTTCCTTCCCAGTGTTTCTGACAAATTTCTCTACTTCATCAATCACTCAATCTTTCTACTAGCTCAAGCCCCAAGTATTGTCTTCTTTCCCTTTTGCACTCTCTTTTTACTCTTTTATTATGTCTTTAATGTGAGAATCCCCGATTTACATTATTGTCCATGAGAGAAATATAATTTGGAATGAATTCATGAGAGAGTGTGAGGGTCACTTGAGTCGAACAAATTTTGACAAGATTATTAGAGAAGTTTATGGTGAAATCCCTTCACTGATTAATAACACTGACTCAGAGTCTTCGTCATCAGGTTTCTTGGGCACACTGATGGAGGCAACATGATCTTTGATAGACAAATAGGTTCTAATTTACGACCACAATGTCATTGACGACAATTACATCTCGAGGCTTCGTTATAATAACCCAGTGTCCTCCACCGGGAACGAGGAAGATGTTATACTAGAACCCTGCGTGGTTGGCGAGAGGGTATGTAGTACTCGACCCAAAGGAGTGTCTGGTGAGTATTTATATTTCTACTCAGGGGTAATTGAGGATTTTAAAGTTTGTATCCCATTTACAGATTTTGAGTCTGATCTCCTCAAAACCCTAAATATGGACCATTCGCAGTTACACCAAAATGGTTGGGGCTTTATCAAGACATTTGAAATTGTTTGTGATGCAGTGGATATAACGTCTACCTTAGACTTGTGTTTCTCATTCTTTGACTTGAAGGGAGCAGAAAAAGGAGGTTGGATCTCCCTCAGCGGGATTCCGGATAAGAGCTTCCTTCAAGCTTATACGACCAATTATAAGGGTTTTAAGGACAAAACCCTTCTAGTGAAGAGTGGGAAAAGGTGTCCCCAAGTTATATATGTACAGGACGGAAACTACCTTTTCCCGATTTACTGGTCGGATAGTCCATTGTCGGTCTCTAGTTTCGACTATGACAAGTTGAACGGTATGGAAATCCGAGCTTTGGCCGTTTTAGATGGCTTTCGGATAGTGAAAGTTAAGAACTTACTACATATGGATGATGACCCGTAACAAATTTCTAATTTCCTGGGTAATGCTTACATGTGATGTTTACTTATTTTTGATAATCTTATTAATTTTATATTTCCTGAATTTTGCTTTGGTATTTTCACTTCAGCTAGCATGACAAACCTAAAATTTTTCGTACAAAAGAAGTTGATGGCTGAGGCCAAAGCTAGGCGCGAGGATCAGTCTCCCTATAAAAGTTACCTGACGGGTATTCAAAATCAGATCCTCAAAAGAAGAAAGATGGGAATTGTCAAAGCAACCTCTGTTGCATCAGAGTCTTAAACTACCTCAGTTCCTTCTTCTAAGGATCCTAAGTCGGGTTCTCCAAAGAAATTGAAGACCCTGATGAGTGATGATGTTAGTCAGGCCGACCTGAAAATCACTACTTTGATGCAGGATTCAGGTAGTAGCCACCAAACTAACCTATCCTCTAAATTTATGTTTTGGTCCAACAACTTTGACGGTTTGAGATACCTTTATGTTCATCTGAACACAACTGAGGATGTTGAGAAGGTGAAGTCCATAAGAGCTCAACAGTTGACCCAAAACCTCGGGGCTTACTTGATGAGGTGCACAGTCATGACTCAAAGTCTATTTGAAGTAGGTAACTCATATGAGCTGAATGAGATTCGTCTTACTAAAGATATGACCTAGATGAAGGATGACTTGAAGGTCAGAACCGTCCAGGTAGAGGAGTTGTCGAGCAGCTTTCAGAGATGACAAAGTAGAAAGATACCTCAGAGTCCCCTTTTTCGGAAATGACTAAGTAGAAGGAAATTGTTGAATCAAAGTGCTCGGAGTTGGAAGCAACCAATTACGGCTTGGCCCGAGAAGCAGAACAAGCTCGAGCTCTTAATGATACTTTAAAAAAAGTCTTTGCATGGTTTAAAGGACATGGTGATAAACAACTTGACCCCTGAGGATTAGGAAGACGAGCATCATGAAGTTTAAGTTTTTTTATGTTTGTTGTTGGCCATCAATGTTGATGTGCCTTTTGTAACTTTTGAATAATATTTTTCCTTTCCGACAGATGTTTAAGCTCTTTAAGGGCCCCTTTTGATTTATGACAATGTCATTTTGTTAATCTAAGACTTATTTTATTCAGATTTAACATATTGTCTGCTTTAATAATTTAGGCTTTGTGATTAAATGATTTAATTAGGCTATTCGTTATAGGCTCCTTGGACTTGACCCGATTCCTCAGTTTACTAGCCTGGCATAGGACTTATATGCGATGTTTTATTTTTCTTAATATTTATTATCACACTCTTACCATATTATTTTATTCGATCGACTACTTAAGTCAATACTTGGCCAAAGGTTTCAAGACCTGGCCAGATGTTTGTCCTTTACCCAGGCTACTTTACAGGTTATTGGTCTTATTAGGCTAGATGTTTAAACTTTACTTAGCCTATTTCATAGGTCAGAGGTTTTATTAAACTTAACCCGACCAGAGGTTTAATGTTTACTTAGCCGATTTCATAGGTCATAAGTTTTTATTGAACTTAACCCGACCATATGTTTAATGTTTACTTAGCCGATTTCATATGTCAGCGGATTTATTGAACTAAACCCGGCCAGACTTTTAATGTTTACTTAGCCGATTTAATAGGTCAAAGGTTTTATTGAACTTAACCTGACCGGAAGTTTAATATTTACTTAGCCGATTTCATAGGTCATAGGTTTTATTGAACTTAACCCGGACAGAGGTTTAATGTTTACTTAGCTGATTTCATAGGTCATAGGTTTTATTGAACTTAACTCGACCAAAGGTTTGAGTTTACTTAGGTGGTTTTATAGGTCATAGGTTTTATTGAACTTAACCCGACCAGAAGTTTAATATTTACTTTGTCGATTTCATAGGTCAGAGGTTTTATTGAATTTAACATGGCCAGAGGTTTAATGTTTACTTAGCCGATTTCATAGGTCACAAGATTTCATCACCACTGGGATGAATTTAGCTCTTCTGTAAAAATGACACACAATCATATGAACTGAGGGTGCCTCGTTAAAAACCATTGCCCTTGCAAGGGAAAAAAGTGTTACCCATTTTTTTATTTAAATAGTATTATTTCATAATATTTAACTGTAATAAAACCTAAGGTTGGAAACATTCCAAGCCTTCGACATTTCTAATCCTTCTAAGTTCTTGAGCCTGTAAGCTCCATTATTCAGTTTCTGCGTGATCCAATAAGGCCCTTCCAATTTGGGGAAAGATTTCCCTTCTTCCGCATGTATGTAACCTTTTTTAGAACCAAATCTCCCTCTTGAAAACTTCTTGGTCAGACTCTTGTGTTGAACCTTCTGACCATCCTCTGCTTTACTACGCATTCCCTCACACGAGTCATTCTTCTAATTTATTCTATGAAATCAGTCGAGTTCTCCATCCCTTCCATATTAATATTATTGTCAAAATTCAAACGAAGCCAAGTTGGAGAATTGAATTCTACTGGTATCATTGTGCCAGCTCCATACACCATTCGAAAAGGCATCTCCTTAGTGGTTGAATAAGGATTAGTATGATATGACCATATAATCGCGTGCAAATACTTGGCCCATAACCCCTTTTCTTAATCCAACTTATTCTTCATACCTGATAGGATGGTCCTATTTGTTGCCTCTGCCTGACCATTAGCTTGAGGGTGTTCTACTAACACAAATCAGTTATGAATGTTGAGGTGCCTACAAAATTCTATAATGGCCGAGCTCGCAAACTGCATGCCGTTATCGGATAAAATGATTCCTAGTAATCCAAAATGACATATGATATTTCTTTAGTAAAAATGGCTTACCCTTTGTTAGGGACCAATTAGTACTACTTTTTATACCATTTTATTGGTCCCTTTTACCAAGTTTTGATGTAATTACACACTTTTATTCTCACTATTTTGTATAAATGCAATTAGGTTTAATTTATTTTGTTTTGAATAGTTATTTCACATATTTGTTAGTTTTGTAGAATTTTTGGATGAGAAAGCTTTGGATTGCAGCATCATAATATGGAAGATTTTGGATGAAGCTTGCAAAACAAGGAAACTGAGGCAGCTTCAGTTCGCCCCGCGAACAAAGTTCGCCCCGCGAACAAAGTTCGCCCCGCGAACTGCATGACAGGACCAGTTCGCCCCGCGAACAAAGTTCGCCCCGCGAACCCTGCGAATCCAGCAAACTGATTTTTGGGTCAAAAGTGCTGTTTTGAAGGCCAGCTGTTTTTGCCATTTTGGGTCTGCCTTGAAATTGCTTTTCTGCATTGGATGAGAATGACCAATTAAGGAAATGTCAACTCTTTTAGGAGAGAAAATACATTATTCTAGGCATTGAAACATTATTGATTATCATTCATACATTGTACATTGAGATATTTTGTAAGGGAGAAAACAGAGTTTTCTCTTCTTTAACATTCTGCTTTGTAACAATGGTGATGAGGAGCTAAATCCCTTTTGTCAAGATTGGAGGTAGTAGCTATTCTCATCTGTTTATGTATTCACTTTGATTTATATATTTGATAAAGATTGTTGATGTATTGAATACTGTTTTTGCCCTAAGTTGAAAACCAGATTTGAGTAGTTGTCGAGAGAGATTACTTGAGTTTAGACATAAAACAGATTTTCAAGTAGTGAATAAGTTGTAGAGATAGATTTATTCATTACTCTTCTTTGGTATTAAACATTAAAGATTGCTATATTGATAGTTAGGTGGAGAGATCGTCTAAGGATCAATATAGTGATTATCACAATATCATTTAGACATAAATGACTTTGAGAGGATACTTGAACATCATCAATAATCTTGAATCTATTTATTTATCATAGGGAAACATAAACATTTGAAATAGTGAACTCCAATCTTGCCAAGCCTTTATATTTGACTAAAACCATTTCATAGTTTTTGTTAACATTTATTAACAAGATATTTTTCCAAACAAAACAACCCTGTTACTTTCTAAACTTATAACATTTGAATTATAGAACGGCGGTAATATTACCCAATATCTGTGGATACGATACAAAAATATTTGCCGAAGATATACTTTTCAACAAATTGGCGCCGTTGCCGGGGATTGGTGTCGATATTACAAGCATTGCAATAATTCATTGTTTTAAGTTTTGTTACTTTTATTGTTATCCCTCTTTTGTTTCACTTGGTTTGTTAGTTTTGAAGATTCTAGTGCATGCGAGGAAAAGCAACTGAGGAGCAACTTCAATTCGATCCTGAAATTGAAAGAACACTTCGGAAGCTCAATAGCAAAACACGAAGAAGAAGGAAACTAGCCGAAGAGAGGAACCGGAGAGAAGAAGCATCTACTTCCGCACTTGTTCAAATCGAAGAAGTGGTTGTAGAGGCTTGTAAAGGAAACATGGCGGATGACAATCGTACCGAAATGTCCGCTAATAGTCCAAGAAGGAATGCTCAATTTGCCCGTGGAGGAAGAAATACGGAGATGAAGACCGGAATCCTCCAACTTCTCTATGCAAATCCATTCACCGGAATGGATCATGAAGATCCGTACTCCCATCTCATCAAATTCTATGAGATTGCGGGTTCGACGGGAATTGATGAAGCGGGTGAAGAAGCATTATTCAAGAGGATGTTCCCACACTCCTTAGTGGGAAAGGCAAAAGAGTGGTACCTTGATCAAGCAGCAAGAGTTATGACGGATTGGAATTTGTTAGAAGAAAAGTTCTTAGAAAGATATTTCCCTCAATCCCGATTCATGGAAGCCAAAACGGCTATTGCGGTATTCACTCAAGGAAGCAACGAGTCTTTAAATGAGGCTTGGGAAAGATTCAAGTCAATGTTGAGAAAATGCAAGGGTCATGGTTTTGATGAGCTCACTCAAATCCATATTTTTCTAAATGGGCTCCAATCAACTCACAGAACACTTTTGGATGCTACCGCGGGTGGCTCTCTTATGTCAAAAACTGCGGAAGAAGCTAACATTATTATTGACCGGATGGCACTCAATGATCGTCAAAGTCAACATGACCGTAGTCCTTCACAACGTAAACCGGGAGTTCTTGAATTAAATACCAATGATGCCATCCTTGCTCAAAACAAGCTACTCTCTCAACAAGTGGAGCTTCTCACTCAACAAATGGCCAAGCTTCCACAGCAAATGAAGGAGATTCAAAGTTCTCAAGTTCGACATCAAGTAGCATGTTGCGAGTTATGCCAAGGAGATCATCCTACTGGTTTTTGCCCTCCGCTAGAAGAAGTGAGCTATGTGAACAATCAAAATCAAGGCTATCAAAGGAACAATCAAGGTTACCAACCAACAAGGTTCAACAATCAAAATTTTCAGCAGCAAAGTCCTTATCAACACCCCAATTCTCAAGGCCAACAATCGCAAGGAGGAAGTTCCAAGCTAGAGGACACTCTTCAACAATTCATGCAAGCTTCCATGGCAAATCAGAAGAGTAATGAAGCAGCAATCAAGAATTTGGAAAATCAAATAGGTCAACTTGCGAAACAGCTGTCGGAACAAACTGCAGGATCTTCTTTCTCCGCTAATACTCAAACTAATCCAAAGGAGCATTGCAAAGCAATTTTTACTAGAAGCGGTAGAGAGTTGACAAGTAAAAAAGGTGAGGAAATTACAGTTGAGAATGATATGGATGCTGTGCTGGAAAATGAGGATGTGGCTTGTGGGAAGAAGAAAGTGGTAGAAACTGCTCAGTTCGCGCCGCGATCTCCCTTCGCGCCGCGAAAACAGCAGAACCAACAACTGATGGAAGAGCAGCGGTGTGAAGCGGAAATGAATAAGGAAATAGAACCAAGAAATAAGAAAAAAGGAGACAAAGGAGTGAATGTCATTCCAGTTCAACATCTACCATATCCGCACGCACCATCAAAGAAGGATAACGCTAGACACTATGCACGGTTTATGGACATCTTCAAGCAGCTTCAAATCAACATTCCATTTGCTGATGCATTAGAACAAATGCCACGGTATGCCAAGTTCATGAAGGACATTCTTACAAAGAAAAGGAGACACGTGGAAGACGAGACCATACTGCTTGATGCACGGTGTAGTGCTATCATCCAAAAGACTCTCCCAAGGAAGGAGTCCGATCCGGGCCGGGTTGTTCTACCGGTGACCATTGGAAGCACATACACTGGAAATGGTTTTATTGACTTGGGCTCTAGTATAAATTTAATCCCTCTCTCCATTGTTAAAAGATTAGGGAATGTTGAGATTAAATCGACGAGAATGACTTTACAACTAGCCGACAAGTCTACCACTTTACCATACGGAATTGCTAAAGACATGTTAGTGAAGGTGGACAAATTCTTGTTTCCGGTAGATTTCGTAATAGTGGAGATGGATGAGGACCGTGATGTGCCCCTAATTCTTGGAAGACCTTTTATGAAAACAGCTCGGATGATGATTGACGTAGATGATGGACTAATGAAGGTGAGAGTGCAAGACGAAGAGGTGACCTTTAATCTTTTTAAAGCTATGAAGCATCCACATGACAAACATGATTCATTCCGAAATGATGCAATTGAAGAAAAATACCATGATGGAAAGGCCCGTCGCAAGGAGTTTCATGTCGGACAAATGGTACTGCTTTTCAAATCAAGGTTCAAGTTATTACCGGGTAAGCTGAAGCCAAAAGGGTCAGGACCGTTCGTTGTCAAGGAAGTACGGAATTATGGAGCCATTGTAATCGAGGATCCAAAGTCACAAGAGAGTTGGACCGTAAATGGTCAAAGACTCAAAGTTTACCATGGTGGCGACATAAATCGTGATGTGGATGTCGTGTCTCTATTTAAACCGGGCTAATCAGTGGACCGTCAAGCTCAAACGACGTTAAACAAAGCGCTTGTTGGGAGGCAACCCAACGTTGTAAGTCTGTATTTTAATTTTTTTCTGCTGTGTGAGTTTTTACTGTGTTAAATTTTGAAAAAAATTGGGTTCTGGTTTTTACAGTTCGCCCCGCGAACTGCATGACAGGACCAGTTCGCCCCGCGAACAAAGTTCGCCCCGCGAACAAAGTTCGCCCCGCGAACAGTAAATAACAGAACTAATTTTTTTTGAAATTTCCTTCAGTTCGCCCCTCGAACTGAAAAAAAAAAAAAAAAAAAACTTTTGTTTTATGTCATTTTCGTTTCATTCCTATTTTCACGAACTTAGGAGATTCTTTCAACAACCTCGCTACTCCACATCCAAACCTCCAAATTTCAAAACTTCCCCTTTCCATTCCTTTTTTAAGAGGATTTTGTTGATTATGCTAAGTGGCCTGAGGGCAGGCCAAAATTTTGGGGGGGTGCAGGAGGTGGTGTAAACCATGGCGATGAGTTGAAGGAAGATTGAGGAGTTTGTTGAATTTTAGAGTGTGTCTTGATAATTGCATGAATACTTTTTGAAATTTAAGTGTGTTTTAATCAAATATTGGTTTGCCAACATTTTTGTTTAATTGTTCTTACTCATAAGTCAAGCTTTAAGCAACCGAGAAATGATCGCAAAGAAAGAAGCATAGGACACTTCGAGTGGTGATGATAAGAATTAGTGTCGGCATTTCAAGGTACACTTTATCGCTTTCTAGACTTAACATGAGTAGTTTGATGGTGTGTGCAAATTCCATGTCATAAATTAATTGAAGTATATGTCATTTTTGAATCAAAATAGGACTTAGCCAGTTGTGAGGAGACTTTCCATTGTACACTAAAAAGCGGGAAACCGAGCATTGTTTTAACTCATTCTTATCATGCTAAATCATGCATCAATCCATTTTTGTGTGAAATTTTTGAAAATGATAGAGGCATTGTTTGTGAGAAAAACCACTTGACCAAAAAGTTTGAATCAACTAACCTTGTGAGGAATAATCCTTAGTTAACCCCCTTTGAGCTTAATTTAGGATTCATTTGATTGATCATTGTAAAATCAATTGAAAATTGTGGAATAAATGAATCCTAATTTCTTTCGTATCAGTTGAAACCTCAAACCGAGTTGTTTGCAAAATTTTGCCTTTTGCTTATGTCTAAGTAGGGAGCATTATTGAATAAATTTGGTTTTGGAATCTAAAGTTGGGGAGAGTAAAGTGAAAAGTTGATTAGAAACTTGGAAAAGTGAGTTTCTATGAAAGGGTAAAAATATGAAAAGAAACAAGAAAAAGAAATCACCCTTGAAACCATAGAGCATAGAAAAAATTAGAAAAAGAAAAGCAAAGGAAATGCTCATGGTTGTGTGGATTTGAAAAGAAAAAGAAAAAGAAAAAGATAGGGATCAAAGAAAGGGAAATTGTGTAGAGTGAATCTTTGGGAATGCTCCCTTAGGATAGGCAATTTGGTTGAATTGTCTTAATCATATCCTTTCTTGTAACCTAAGCCACATTACAACCTTTGAAAGACCTCTTGATTCTCATTTTTCACATGATTTGGTACTTGTTGTGATAACCGCATGATTTGAGTTGTTGTTGATTTAATTGCTTGGATGAGTGAAAGTAACCCTTCATGTTATTCATCATTATTATGATGTGTGTGTAAGCTTGATTCAATTTTGACATATATGGCTTTGAATTCCTTGGAATGATTTTTGCACTTTACCATTTCCCTTATTCATATTTTGTCTAGAATTGAGATAGGTGAATTGAGAAAATGCCAAACACTTTTGAACCATTTGAATGTTCTTGGTAAATCCTTGTTTCAATCTTTTGTGTCATTGCTTTGATTGTAAGGGTGGAAACTTTTGTTTAGGGACAAACAAAATGCTAAGTTGGGGAGAGTTGTTAGGGACCAATTAGTACTACTTTTTATACCATTTTATTGGTCCCTTTTACCAAGTTTTGATGTAATTACACACTTTTATTCTCACTATTTTGTATAAATGCAATTAGGTTTAATTTATTTTGTTTTGAATAGTTATTTCACATATTTGTTAGTTTTGTAGAATTTTTGGATGAGAAAGCTTTGGATTGCAGCATCATAATATGGAAGATTTTGGATGAAGCTTGCAAAACAAGGAAACTGAGGCAGCTTCAGTTCGCCCCGCGAACAAAGTTCGCCCCGCGAACCCTGCGAATCCAGCAAACTGATTTTTAGGTCAAAAGTGCTGTTTTGAAGGCCAGCTGTTTTTGCCATTTTGGGTCTGCCTTGGAATTGCTTTTCTGCATTGGATGAGAATGACCAATTAAGGAAATGTCAACTCTTTTAGGAGAGAAAATACATTATTCTAGGCATTGAAACATTATTGATTATCATTCATACATTGTACATTGAGATATTTTGTAAGGGAGAAAACAGAGTTTTCTCTTCTTTAACATTCTGCTTTGTAACAATGGTGATGAGGAGCTAAATCCCTTTTGTCAAGATTGGAGGTAGTAGCTATTCTCATCTGTTTATGTATTCACTTTGATTTATATATTTGATAAAGATTGTTGATGTATTGAATACTGTTTTTGCCCTAAGTTGAAAACCAGATTTGAGTAGTTGTCGAGAGAGATTACTTGAGTTTAGACATAAAACAGATTTTCAAGTAGTGAATAAGTTGTAGAGATAGATTTATTCATTACTCTTCTTTGGTATTAAACATTAAAGATTGCTATATTGATAGTTAGGTGGAGAGATCGTCTAAGGATCAATATAGTGATTATCACAATATCATTTAGACATAAATGACTTTGAGAGGATACTTGAACATCATCAATAATCTTGAATCTATTTATTTATCATAGGGAAACATAAACATTTGAAATAGTGAACTCCAATCTTGCCAAGCCTTTATATTTGACTAAAACCATTTCATAGTTTTTGTTAACATTTATTAACAAGATATTTTTCCAAACAAAACAACCCTGTTACTTTCTAAACTTATAACATTTGAATTATAGAACGGCGGTAATATTACCCAATATCTGTGGATACGATACAAAAATATTTGCCGAAGATATACTTTTCAACAAATTGGCGCCGTTGCCGGGGATTGGTGTCGATATTACAAGCATTGCAATAATTCATTGTTTTAAGTTTTGTTACTTTTATTGTTATCCCTCTTTTGTTTCACTTGGTTTGTTAGTTTTGAAGATTCTAGTGCATGCGAGGAAAAGCAACTGAGGAGCAACTTCAATTCGATCCTGAAATTGAAAGAACACTTCGGAAGCTCAATAGCAAAACACGAAGAAGAAGGAAACTAGCCGAAGAGAGGAACCGGAGAGAAGAAGCATCTACTTCCGCACTTGTTCAAATCGAAGAAGTGGTTGTAGAGGCTTGTAAAGGAAACATGGCGGATGACAATCGTACCGAAATGTCCGCTAATAGTCCAAGAAGGAATGCTCAATTTGCCCGTGGAGGAAGAAATACGGAGATGAAGACCGGAATCCTCCAACTTCTCTATGCAAATCCATTCACCGGAATGGATCATGAAGATCCGTACTCCCATCTCATCAAATTCTATGAGATTGCGGGTTCGACGGGAATTGATGAAGCGGGTGAAGAAGCATTATTCAAGAGGATGTTCCCACACTCCTTAGTGGGAAAGGCAAAAGAGTGGTACCTTGATCAAGCAGCAAGAGTTATGACGGATTGGAATTTGTTAGAAGAAAAGTTCTTAGAAAGATATTTCCCTCAATCCCGATTCATGGAAGCCAAAACGGCTATTGCGGTATTCACTCAAGGAAGCAACGAGTCTTTAAATGAGGCTTGGGAAAGATTCAAGTCAATGTTGAGAAAATGCAAGGGTCATGGTTTTGATGAGCTCACTCAAATCCATATTTTTCTAAATGGGCTCCAATCAACTCACAGAACACTTTTGGATGCTACCGCGGGTGGCTCTCTTATGTCAAAAACTGCGGAAGAAGCTAACATTATTATTGACCGGATGGCACTCAATGATCGTCAAAGTCAACATGACCGTAGTCCTTCACAACGTAAACCGGGAGTTCTTGAATTAAATACCAATGATGCCATCCTTGCTCAAAACAAGCTACTCTCTCAACAAGTGGAGCTTCTCACTCAACAAATGGCCAAGCTTCCACAGCAAATGAAGGAGATTCAAAGTTCTCAAGTTCGACATCAAGTAGCATGTTGCGAGTTATGCCAAGGAGATCATCCTACTGGTTTTTGCCCTCCGCTAGAAGAAGTGAGCTATGTGAACAATCAAAATCAAGGCTATCAAAGGAACAATCAAGGTTACCAACCAACAAGGTTCAACAATCAAAATTTTCAGCAGCAAAGTCCTTATCAACACCCCAATTCTCAAGGCCAACAATCGCAAGGAGGAAGTTCCAAGCTAGAGGACACTCTTCAACAATTCATGCAAGCTTCCATGGCAAATCAGAAGAGTAATGAAGCAGCAATCAAGAATTTGGAAAATCAAATAGGTCAACTTGCGAAACAGCTGTCGGAACAAACTGCAGGATCTTCTTTCTCCGCTAATACTCAAACTAATCCAAAGGAGCATTGCAAAGCAATTTTTACTAGAAGCGGTAGAGAGTTGACAAGTAAAAAAGGTGAGGAAATTACAGTTGAGAATGATATGGATGCTGTGCTGGAAAATGAGGATGTGGCTTGTGGGAAGAAGAAAGTGGTAGAAACTGCTCAGTTCGCGCCGCGATCTCCCTTCGCGCCGCGAAAACAGCAGAACCAACAACTGATGGAAGAGCAGCGGTGTGAAGCGGAAATGAATAAGGAAATAGAACCAAGAAATAAGAAAAAAGGAGACAAAGGAGTGAATGTCATTCCAGTTCAACATCTACCATATCCGCACGCACCATCAAAGAAGGATAACGCTAGACACTATGCACGGTTTATGGACATCTTCAAGCAGCTTCAAATCAACATTCCATTTGCTGATGCATTAGAACAAATGCCACGGTATGCCAAGTTCATGAAGGACATTCTTACAAAGAAAAGGAGACACGTGGAAGACGAGACCATACTGCTTGATGCACGGTGTAGTGCTATCATCCAAAATACTCTCCCAAGGAAGGAGTCCGATCCGGGCCGGGTTGTTCTACCGGTGACCATTGGAAGCACATACACTGGAAATGGTTTTATTGACTTGGGCTCTAGTATAAATTTAATCCCTCTCTCCATTGTTAAAAGATTAGGGAATGTTGAGATTAAATCAACGAGAATGACTTTACAACTAGCCGACAAGTCTACCACTTTACCATACGGAATTGCTAAAGACATGTTAGTGAAGGTGGACAAATTCTTGTTTCCGGTAGATTTCGTAATAGTGGAGATGGATGAGGACCGTGATGTGCCCCTAATTCTTGGAAGACCTTTTATGAAAACAGCTCGGATGATGATTGACGTAGATGATGGACTAATGAAGGTGAGAGTGCAAGACGAAGAGGTGACCTTTAATCTTTTTAAAGCTATGAAGCATCCACATGACAAACATGATTCATTCCGAAATGATGCAATTGAAGAAAAATACCATGATGGAAAGGCCCGTCGCAAGGAGTTTCATGTCGGACAAATGGTACTGCTTTTCAAATCAAGGTTCAAGTTATTACCGGGTAAGCTGAAGCCAAAAGGGTCAGGACCGTTCGTTGTCAAGGAAGTACGGAATTATGGAGCCATTGTAATCGAGGATCCAAAGTCACAAGAGAGTTGGACCGTAAATGGTCAAAGACTCAAAGTTTACCATGGTGGCGACATAAATCGTGATGTGGATGTCGTGTCTCTATTTAAACCGGGCTAATCAGTGGACCGTCAAGCTCAAACGACGTTAAACAAAGCGCTTGTTGGGAGGCAACCCAACGTTGTAAGTCTGTATTTTAATTTTTTTCTGCTGTGTGAGTTTTTACTGTGTTAAATTTTGAAAAAAATTGGGTTCTGGTTTTTACAGTTCGCCCCGCGAACTGCATGACAGGACCAGTTCGCCCCGCGAACAAAGTTCGCCCCGCGAACAGTAAATAACAGAACTAATTTTTTTTGAAATTTCCTTCAGTTCGCCCCGCGAACTGAAAAAAAAAAAAAAAACTTTTGTTTTATGTCATTTTCGTTTCATTCCTATTTTCACGAACTTAGGAGATTCTTTCAACAACCTCGCTACTCCACATCCAAACCTCCAAATTTCAAAACTTCCCCTTTCCATTCCTTTTTTAAGAGGATTTTGTTGATTATGCTAAGTGGCCTGAGGGCAGGCCAAAATTTTGGGGGGGTGCAGGAGGTGGTGTAAACCATGGCGATGAGTTGAAGGAAGATTGAGGAGTTTGTTGAATTTTAGAGTGTGTCTTGATAATTGCATGAATACTTTTTGAAATTTAAGTGTGTTTTAATCAAATATTGGTTTGCCAACATTTTTGTTTAATTGTTCTTACTCATAAGTCAAGCTTTAAGCAACCGAGAAATGATCGCAAAGAAAGAAGCATAGGACACTTCGAGTGGTGATGATAAGAATTAGTGTCGGCATTTCAAGGTACACTTTATCGCTTTCTAGACTTAACATGAGTAGTTTGATGGTGTGTGCAAATTCCATGTCATAAATTAATTGAAGTATATGTCATTTTTGAATCAAAATAGGACTTAGCCAGTTGTGAGGAGACTTTCCATTGTACACTAAAAAGCGGGAAACCGAGCATTGTTTTAACTCATTCTTATCATGCTAAATCATGCATCAATCCATTTTTGTGTGAAATTTTTGAAAATGATAGAGGCATTGTTTGTGAGAAAAACCACTTGACCAAAAAGTTTGAATCAACTAACCTTGTGAGGAATAATCCTTAGTTAACCCCCTTTGAGCTTAATTTAGGATTCATTTGATTGATCATTGTAAAATCAATTGAAAATTGTGGAATAAATGAATCCTAATTTCTTTCGTATCAGTTGAAACCTCAAACCGAGTTGTTTGCAAAATTTTGCCTTTTGCTTATGTCTAAGTAGGGAGCATTATTGAATAAATTTGGTTTTGGAATCTAAAGTTGGGGAGAGTAAAGTGAAAAGTTGATTAGAAACTTGGAAAAGTGAGTTTCTATGAAAGGGTAAAAATATGAAAAGAAACAAGAAAAAGAAATCACCCTTGAAACCATAGAGCATAGAAAAAATTAGAAAAAGAAAAGCAAAGGAAATGCTCATGGTTGTGTGGATTTGAAAAGAAAAAGATAGGGATCAAAGAAAGGGAAATTGTGTAGAGTGAATCTTTGGGAATGCTCCCTTAGGATAGGCAATTTGGTTGAATTGTCTTAATCATATCCTTTCTTGTAACCTAAGCCACATTACAACCTTTGAAAGACCTCTTGATTCTCATTTTTCACATGATTTGGTACTTGTTGTGATAACCGCATGATTTGAGTTGTTGTTGATTTAATTGCTTGGATGAGTGAAAGTAACCCTTCATGTTATTCATCATTATTATGATGTGTGTGTAAGCTTGATTCAATTTTGACATATATGGCTTTGAATTCCTTGGAATGATTTTTGCACTTTACCATTTCCCTTATTCATATTTTGTCTAGAATTGAGATAGGTGAATTGAGAAAATGCCAAACACTTTTGAACCATTTGAATGTTCTTGGTAAATCCTTGTTTCAATCTTTTGTGTCATTGCTTTGATTGTAAGGGTGGAAACTTTTGTTTAGGGACAAACAAAATGCTAAGTTGGGGAGAGTTGTTAGGGACCAATTAGTACTACTTTTTATACCATTTTATTGGTCCCTTTTACCAAGTTTTGATGTAATTACACACTTTTATTCTCACTATTTTGTATAAATGCAATTAGGTTTAATTTATTTTGTTTTGAATAGTTATTTCACATATTTGTTAGTTTTGTAGAATTTTTGGATGAGAAAGCTTTGGATTGCAGCATCATAATATGGAAGATTTTGGATGAAGCTTGCAAAACAAGGAAACTGAGGCAGCTTCAGTTCGCCCCGCGAACAAAGTTCGCCCCGCGAACTGCATGACAGGACCAGTTCGCCCCGCGAACAAAGTTCGCCCCGCGAACCCTGCGAATCCAGCAAACTGATTTTTGGGTCAAAAGTGTTGTTTTGAAGGCCAGCTGTTTTTGCCATTTTGGGTCTGCCTTGGAATTGCTTTTCTGCATTGGATGAGAATGACCAATTAAGGAAATGTCAACTCTTTTAGGAGAGAAAATACATTATTCTAGGCATTGAAACATTATTGATTATCATTCATACATTGTACATTGAGATATTTTGTAAGGGAGAAAACAGAGTTTTCTCTTCTTTAACATTCTGCTTTGTAACAATGGTGATGAGGAGCTAAATCCCTTTTGTCAAGATTGGAGGTAGTAGCTATTCTCATCTGTTTATGTATTCACTTTGATTTATATATTTGATAAAGATTGTTGATGTATTGAATACTGTTTTTGCCCTAAGTTGAAAACCAGATTTGAGTAGTTGTCGAGAGAGATTACTTGAGTTTAGACATAAAACAGATTTTCAAGTAGTGAATAAGTTGTAGAGATAGATTTATTCATTACTCTTCTTTGGTATTAAACATTAAAGATTGCTATATTGATAGGTAGGTGGAGAGATCGTCTAAGGATCAATATAGTGATTATCACAATATCATTTAGACATAAATGACTTTGAGAGGATACTTGAACATCATCAATAATCTTGAATCTATTTATTTATCATAGGGAAACATAAACATTTGAAATAGTGAACTCCAATCTTGCCAAGCCTTTATATTTGACTAAAACCATTTCATAGTTTTTGTTAACATTTATTAACAAGATATTTTTCCAAACAAAACAACCCTGTTACTTTCTAAACTTATAACATTTGAATTATAGAACGGCGGTAATATTACCCAATCTCTGTGGATACGATACAAAAATATTTGCCGAAGATATACTTTTCAACACCCTTTCCGCTGAGATTCGAGATACAACCTCAGCCTCCACCCATTTGGTGAAATAGTCAACTACCACTATGAGAGATTTTAACTGCCTGACAGCTAAAGGAAAATGACCAAGGATGTCTGCTCCCCACTGATAGAAAGGCTAGGGAGATATTATCGAGTGTAAAAATTCGGCTGATGAATGTATAAAGGGGACATAAATCTGAAATTTCTCACAATGATTTATAAATCATGAACAATCTAGCAATATACTCGGCTATTAATACCCGACCCTTAGTATTTTTTCCAGACAAAGCTCTTTCTCCAATATGGCTTCCGCATACTCCTTCATGTACTTCCTTCATTATGGGAGCTAGTTCTTCTTCGGCGACACATCTCAACAATGGGGAAGATCTACCCATCTTATTGGTTGCCATCAGATATCAGGAAGATATACTTTTGATATGTCGCACCTCTGTCTCTTCATCTGGTAACTTATCCTGAGTTAAGTTTTGTATTATGGGTGTCATCCAACTCTTTTCATTTTCCAGTACCATCACCTCCTCGTCCTTCATGCTTGTTGCTTCTAAAGTGTCTTGAATTACCATTCTATTCAGCCTCGGGCTCTTAGTGCTGGCTAATCAGGCTAACAAATCAGCTATAGTATTTTCCTCTCGGGGAATATGTGTCACCTCAAATTTTGTAAGACCTTTGGCTAGTTGTAGGACTCGTAGCAGATACTTGAGCAATAATGCATCCTTTTTTTGAAAATCTCCCTTGATTTTATTGGCTATTAGTTGCGAGTCGGTTCTGACCAATAAATGAGAAACTCCAACTTCCTTGGCTAGCTTTAAACCGATTTTCACTGCTTCGTACTATGCTTGGTTGTTGCTGGTTTGAAAGGTGAAACAAAGAGATTGTTCTAGTATCAATTCTCCTGGTCTTTCTAGCACTATTCCTGCTCCACTGCCCTTAAGGTTAGACGAGTCTTCCACTGATAAGATCCATTGTTTTGATACTTCCTCCAGAATGGGTGCACTCAATTCCATTAGGAAATCTGCAAACACTTTTGACTTAATGCTTGTTCTGTGTGAGTACGTGATATCATATTCGGATAGTTCCACCACTCATGCCACCATTTTTCCTGCTACATCTGGCTTCGTCAAGATTCATTTTACAGGATAGTTTATCTTGAGTATTATAGGGTGTCCCTGGAAGTACTACCTGAGTTTCTTGGCTGTCACTTTTACTGCTAAAACTAGTCGTTCAATCTTCTGATAAACGAATTCCCGCTCCTTTGAGAACTTTGCTTACAAATTAGTCCGGCCTTTCTTCTCCATTGTCGTCTTGAACTAACGCCGAGTTGATCACCTTCTCGGATACTACCAAATACAAGATGAAAGTTAAATTCTCCTTCGGCCTGACCAAGATCGATGGGGCAGATAAGAATTGCTTCAATTCCACAAACATCCTTTCACATTCTTCTGTTCATACAAATTTGGTCTACTTCTTGATAGCTGCAAAGAAATGTATATATTTATCACCTGCACAAGATAGAATTCGTGATAAGGCATCTAGCCTCCCTGTTAGTCTATTTTACAGATATCGGGTTTCTCATGTTAATGATAGCCTGACACTTGTCTAGATTGGCTTCTATTCCCAGGTGCGTTAGCATGAAGCTGAGGAATTTTCTGGCCTATACTCCAAAAGTACACTTATCAGGGTTAAGTTTTATATCGAAACTCCTTATAGATTCAAAGGTCTCTTCACTAATACAAATAATACATGTCATATCGAGCGCAAAATGGATTTTACCTCAGTTACAATTCCGAGATAACGAAGGGTGACATGAAAAGTGGGAGCTTTATCCTTCGATTTAAAAATAATCAAGGGATTAGTTTAAATGGTCATAAGTTCAAACCCCAATAATATATTTTTTATATTTTCCAAACTAGCACCATATACCTCTCGGTTTTATAACAAAACCGAGGGGTAATATATATATATATATATATATATATATATATATATATATATATATATATATATATATATATATATATATATATATATATATATATATATATATATATATATATATATATATATATATATATATATATACTTAGTAAAAATGTTGTTCTTCATCGTCATTACTGTCGGTGAAGAACAAATAATGGTTCTCTTGGACAAAGGAAACTGTTGGAAAATTCATCACTTGCAAAGTAAATATAGTACTCTCACTAACCACATATTAAAAACCTAAATTTTTTCTAATCTTGCAATTTATCACATTGATACAACGCTCTAATTAAACATAGTGTTTCATAACTTTTGAGTTTCTTCTGGACTCAATAATATTCATAATGCTTTTATAATGAGACTTTTAGGTTTCATGAGGATAACTAATTGTAGTGTCGTGAGCGTTGATACTCATTAAATGGACGAAAAAAGATTTGTTTAAGGACAGTGAAGAAACACACTTATATTTTACCTCAATAAAATATATTTCAACCCAAGCGTCAAATACCTCTCGGTTTCTGTTAAAAACTAAGGGGAAAAAGTTTTTTTTCTTCAATATTTAGATTTTTAATAAAATAAATTGTTCAAACAAATAAACCACACACCTCTTGATTTCTGTTAAAAACCCAGGGGATTTTTTTTTATATTTACATTGTTTACATAGAATAATAAAATAAATTGTTCAAACAAATCAAGAGTTTGACAAAGGATTCTTGGAGAATAACATATCTTTCAAACTTTCTGATAACTTATATGTTCCAAAAAAGAGAAAAAAATTGTACTTGTAGTCCATCCGAGAGAGATTTCTTTATCTTGAGAAAATGTTTTTCATGGCAAATGCTTTCGCATGACAGAGAACGTGAAAGAGAAATGGATAATTGTTTTTAGAAATAAATTTATCAATGTTGTGTACGAGGAAAGCAATAAATTTCTCAATGTTTTCTTTGATTGATAACATAAGAAGTTTATTACAAAAATACAACAACAACATCAATATCATTATGTGAGATAGATTGCACGGGCATAAAAATCTTAGGGTAAAATCTTTTTAACGAGTGTTTTTATAGTAAAATATGATGATTAAACACCTCAGTTTTATAAAACTGAGGTTTTTTTATCTTCTCCTTTTAAATATCACCTCGGTGATGATGAAAACCTAGGTGAATAATTCTTCTTTTTTAAATTACATTGTTTACACACAATATTAAAATAAATTGTTTAAAACAAATCTTTGCTCTTATTACTTAATATCTTCGTTGATATCTTTGATCTTATGTTCTAACCCTTTGGTTAAATAGAAAATCGAAGGGTTAGAACATTTTGTTTACACTTATAAACAAATAAAATCATAAACTGCATTAGAGTGGAAGCAAAGCTTGTACTGAGTTGTTTTTTCACTTCGGTGTTATGAAGAACTGAGAGAATATATGGTTTTTTATTTTCTTAAATAATAAAAAGTAGTGCGTCATGACTTTATACCTCGGTTTTCTATTTTTTGAGGTGAAAGCTTCGTCATGAAAAGTGTTATTTGTCGTAGTGCTTTCAAAACATTCATATGCCTTCCTTCCTCACGTGTCTTGACTAGAATTTCATCAACGTATACTTCAAGGGTTCTTCCTATCTGTGATGAGAACACCATATCCATTAACCTATGATACGTAGCCCAATATTTTTGAGCCCAAATGACATGACTTCATCGTAATAATTATTTCTGTCAGCCATGAATATTATTTTGGATGCATCAGCCGAGCACATCTGCATCTGATTATAACCCGAGTAAGCGTCCATGAAGCTGAGTAGATGGAAACCTGAAGCGACATCAATCAATCTATCAATATGTGGTAACAGATAAGGATCCTTCCGACAAGCTTTGTTGAGATCAGTGAAATCCACACACATACGCCCGTTTCCTGATTTCTTTTTTAACATGAACACATTGAATAGCCAGGTTGAATATTTTATCTTCTGCATGAATTCAGCCTTTAGCAACTTACCAACCTCTTATGTGATCGGTTTCCTTTTTTCTTCTCCATTTTTTTGCTTTCTCTGCATCATAGCTTTTGATGTTGGGTCTAATGAAAGTTGATGACATACAACACTTGGATTAATCCTGGGAATGTATGACAGTTTCCATGCAAACAAGTCGAAATTGTCCTTTAGCACCCTGATGATTTCTTTCTCCTCTTCCTGGGATAGCCCCGATCCTATCTGCATCACCTAGAACTCCTCAGCTCCAACTTGTACCTTTTTAACTCTACGATTGGGGTCAAGTTGTCGCATGTGGGATCTCCTCTAGGATCAAGGTCCACCGTGTTTACTTTCAAGGAATCTTCCAACATAGGCGGCTCCTGTTGGATCTTCTTTTTTAACTTCAAGCTATCTTTATTGCATTTCCTAGCTAAACCCTGGTCACCTTTGGCTATTCCTACCTGTTTGCCTTTTGAGGGATATTTCATGGTTAGGTCAGGAGTGGAAAACAAAGCTTCCATAACATTGAACGTCGTCCTCCCGATGATAATATTGTAGGGTGATAATGCATTCACTATTAGGTATCTTACTCTAATGCCTTTTGAGTTGCTTCCATTTCCAAATATGGTCATGATAGGTAAGTGTCTTAATACCTGACCTTGTTCCCCGAAGAAACCGACTAGGGTGCCCTTGAAAGGTAACAACTTGGATGTATCCATGATCATACCTTTGAGAGCATCCCAGTATAAGATGTAGGCTGAACTACCTGGATCAATCAGTACCCTCGTCACACTCAAATCTTGAATATGCACCTTTATGAACATCAGATTGTTCACGTCCGCCATAACTTCTTCTGAGTCTTGTTTCAACAAACCAATGATAGTGGGTTTCCTTCCTTTTTGGATAATGGGTTATGCGATACATGCATTAGTGATCGGGCATATCTTTCCCTAGCTGAGCATGTTTCTCCTCCACCAGTAAAGCCTCCCGAAATGGTATTAAGCATGTGTCGAGCCACCCGAGTCTCACTTAATTCCTCCATGTTCTTTCCATTTTTGGTAGGGATATTTTTTGATCTGGCTCTCTCCTAGTCTGGTCCCTCTTTCCTGCTGTTCCTTCTGCCTCATTTACATATGATAATAACCGACCTCTCTAGATTAGAGTCTCAATTTCTCTTCTTAAGTGGTGACATTCCTCATTATGATGGCCTTTCATGGGATGATAGGAACAACATGCTCCTGTGTCATTTCCTAACACCATATTAACCCTCTTACGACGTGCTGGCTCGGGAATCAATTTGAGATGATACACTTCCCTCAAGATGTTGGCATGCTTTGCATTGAGAGGTGTTAAACTCTTGGATAAGTTATCATAGAGTCTCCTATAAGGTCTCATCATTTACCTATCACTTGGCTCGTGTTTGTGGTGCTCTCTTCTGGACCTGGATCATTCGTGTTTTAATTATGTTTTTTCTTTAGCATCCCGAGACCTCTTCCATGCTAATGGCCGGCTTATGTGCCAATGACTTGTTGAAGTGACTAGCTTTCAGTCATTTTTGAAAAGCTCCCACAAGTATCTCCTGATTTTTGGATGGGAGACTTTTATGGTTTTTTCAATGAATCTCTCCATGTATTCTCGGAGGGACTCGAAGGGACCCTGTCGGACATTGAACGAACTGGTGATAGTAACCTTTCTATGTTTGCTAGAGGAGAAATGTTGTACCATTTTTTTAGTCAAGTATTGGTAGCTGGTAACTGATAGTCTAGACAAACTTATGTACCAACGTAGCTCCATATCTTTGAATGTTCCCGCCGTGAGTTTTCATTTCAAGGAGTCAGAAGCCCCGACTATTGACATGTCATTGTTGATTGATATTATGTGTTTATTATCACTTTTTCCATCAAAGGATGGAAAATATGGTGGTTTGAAATTATTTGGTACTTGATCACCCCAAATCATTTCTGGAAGAGGTTGAGGATCAATGAGATCTTCCTCGTCCTCCCCTCCCTCGTACCTTGTGACTATTGTAAAGTATGGACACTTTCTTGTAGAGACACATTCTGCCGATGCAGGTTCTCCATAATTGCTAAGAGATGTGGCATGTTTGGGGGATGGTGATGTTCACTCCTGTTAGGAGATGCTCCAGACATAGCGTTGACGATGATAAAATTTATGTTTTTCTTGTGAGGCCTGGGAAAGTTTTACCGAGGCCCCACAATGGGCGCCAAATAATCTTTCTAAAAACTATTTGGAGAAATCTCTCTGAAGCTAGTCATGAGAGATCACAATCTTCCTATTTGGTTAGGAGAGGTTTTAATAGTTGTCCCTTCCTCATGGAAGAAGTTCCCTTTTTTATACTGCTTTTCTCATTAATGATCCTTAAAGGTGTGCTTCTTCATATCCCTCATTAAGGTGGCTCTTGATAACATCTGTCACTCTCTGTAATTATCAAATAACATATTTTCCCTCAATTCATGTAACTCCCATGCATTCTTGGGGATATTTTGTAACTGTCCATTGTGACTATCCACATGGCCTCCTAACACTGAGGTCGGGTCCGACTTGTTCTTATGTCAGTGTTAATACGAGACCGATTCCGATATGCTTGCTTTGTATCTAAGTGAACCCTAATTGGGTTCCAACATATGCAAGGTTATGGTTATCCTGCCCACTTGCTTCTTCGTACTCATTTTTTCAAAGCTTGACCTCTGGGAATTTCAGGATGTACATGTAGAATTTTCCTTTAGAGCAATTGGACTAGGTATAATACTCGAGATGCCATTTTTGATAATGATCACCAAGTAGCATTTGATAAAGTTTTTCAAGATGGTTTAAGAGCTTCAATAAGAGATTTTTTCAAAATTTTGAGTATTTTGTCAATGTTTATGGTCAAAGATTAGGGTATTCTTTACCCTCTCTAATTTATTTAGGGACAACAAAGTTTATTTTATTTTATCTTGAATTGGGTCGAACAACTTTTTTCGCTTTTATCTAAAGTGACATCCTTTTCACCTTCTTGTTTTAATCGTCTCCCTTTTCAGGTGTTATGGGATGGAGAATTAACTAGATTATATTAGTGTTCCTCCCTCTCACCCTTAAACTTTTATTGTATCCATTGTCAGGTTTCATAGGATGGAGAATTAATCTCTCTCTCTCTCTGCCTCTCTCTCTCTCTCATCGGATGAAGAATTAACAAAATTTTATCTCGTGTTCTCCCATTCACCCTCGTGTCTTTATTGTTCCCTTCGTCATGTGCTCTAGAATGAAGAATTAACAATATTCAATCACTTATATTTAGAGACACACAAAATAGGTGTATGACTGGTTTATTGGCTATGTCCCATATCTACATTCGAGTATTGATTCTTGTAGTTTTGTTTTGTCAAATTACGCTAACCTCTTATTGAATGATCTTTTTGGTGTTTTTTTATTAAATATTTTAATTGGTTGAAGTTCACCTTATTAAAGATGAACAAGTGAGATATCATTAATTTGAATATGCTCATTTGTAATTTTGGACCTCCCTCTTATTAAATTAAAATAAAAAAGATATTACATAATATTTTTGTTCATGTAGAGATAGTTTGTAAAACAGGGAGACACTACTTCAACCTATCTAATTTGAATGGTGTTATTCTCGTTTGAATCCAAACCAAAATTAGGTAGCTGCTGAGAATAATGCAACAAGGTTTTTAGTCCTGTATGTTTTGCTTAACATACTCCTTCACTGATCAAGGAATAATGATTTTCTTAAGAAATATTCTACCTTTTCAGCTCAAGTTATGTGGTGTCATTTCATTTCACAAGATCCATGATTTATACACAGGGCTAGCTAAACATTAACTCTTATATCATGAAGTCAACCAAATATTTTCTACTTTGTTTATTAGATTGATATTGAGAGAATTATATCTAACACCCTTAAAATTATATCTGCTAGTTACGTTTTTTTTAATAATTATATCTTTTAAAATCAAATTTTTTATATTGAATTTTTCAAAAATCCGTTGTAAAATCTTAGATTTTGAAAACAATTATGCTTTTATATCAGTTTTTTTCTTAAAAACCTAACCCGAGTAGTGGTATAGGGAATTAACGTTTTATACATTGTCTAACCCTGTACGCTGGCACACTAAGGATATAAAATTCTAAGTAGTGGTTAGTGATTTATTTCGTGGGGGATCGGCTATATCGATTTTGTTAATTCATCGTGGGGTTATAGTGATAATATCATTCATACAAAATATCAAACATGAACAATAGAAGAATAAGGGATTCTAAAACACAACCTGACCGCTTTAGTGATTTTGTTTACTCGTTTATTTACTTTTTGAACTAAAATATGAAACCCCTCCCTTTTACTAGTTTTTATACATTGCAAACATTTTGTGTTGTTTGAAGGCAGTCCATATGGATTCGATCTTTTTACTACTACGACATTATCGGTACACTTATCGAGAAGTCATCAATAAATTTTATATATATTAGGTTTATATATATATATATATATATATATATATATATATATATATATATATATATATTTATAATAGTGTTGCTGCATTTTGAAACTTTTCTATTTAGATTCTCTTTTCTCACTGTGTATATGTGTTGCTGTTGCGATTTTTTTTTTAGCTCCATATACATTGTGTAATTGAAACGATGATGTAAAATATTTTGGTTGTTGTTGGCTTTTGTTACGTTGCGATTTCGGAAGTTAAAATTTAATTTAACTTTCGAACATCATTTGGACGCATATATTCGGCTACCCGACTTCTGATTAAGTGATTCCTACATGAATCCATTTTAAATTAACTTAACGTAGAGCTAAATTCATTACTATCGATTTTGGTACCTTAGGTCCTTTGGCTTTCTCTTGGGCCTTCTTACAATGAGCCCCCTCTTTTACTTTTTTATTGGGTTTAAATTTTAATTGCTTTATTATATCCCCATTCGAAAAAATGTACCCCCAAAATAAAGATGAGACATATCTGACTTTCAAACAATATGCAAGATTGTTCTAAAATAAGATGAATTTGAAAATTATGTCCATCCTAAGTGATCATGGAGAAGAATTTGAAAAACCTCTTATTTGAGAAGTATTGTGATAAACATGGCATTGAGCATA